>NC_142350.1:6667500-6857500 GCF_059441175.1 Urocampus carinirostris | reverse complement strand
CAGATTCATATTTTTACCCAACACCCATTTGGGGAGAGATTTGTCTCGAAACCAAATATTTTCGCGATTTACTCAGTCTAAAACTAATGTGTTGATAAATGCACATGCAAGATTAAAAATATGTAAATGTAAATTGCAGATATATTTGTGGCTCTGCAAAATACATGATTCACACTAGAGTTCTGTGAATGGTACTGGAGAAATTGGAAAATTGGCTTGGAAAGTCCTTAAAAGTGTTAATTTTAGCCATGAAAAAGGTATACACACCCTGTTTCATGTCTTTTTCTTTTATTCTCTTTAAACTAATGAATATTTTTTTTAATTGGCAAAATTTAGAAGCAAAGTAGATTATTTTTCTCATTTTTTGTTTTTTAATGGGCAATTTTACATCCGATCTGTCATACAGATCTGCTCTTTTTTCTTACATTTTATTTTTATGTAGAAAAAGGTTTTTTTTTTGCAAAAGAAAAACAATTATTGAAATTATCTTGGTTATTTGCTAACTGAGAAAGATGGATGAAAATGTTTGCACTGTGTTTTGTCAAATGTGTGATGTCATTAAAGTACAAATATTGAATTAAACAAATAAGTAAAATTATCTACAAATGGAATACGATTCTTTTTTTTGTGTGAACCTTTGACAAATAAAATCTAATTTTTTTAGTCATTTCCATTGTCAATCAAATATGTCATTTGTTTTAAATACAACATGACGTTTTAACACAAATATTATAAATAATGTAAATAATCATGACGAAAAGTTTAAAACATTTCATCTAAATGTTGATATAGCTCAGTAGCCTAGATGGTAGTGTGCCCGCTTTGAGACTGGGATGTCGCTGGTTCGAGTCATACCTAATTGGTATAATGGCGCCGCCCTCTGTTGGCTGCGGCTGCATCGGCTCGCTACAACGGGTCAGGTGTATCGACATTTCGGTCTGTGTACATTGTTACAAAGAATGACAATACAAAGGAAATTATTATTATTATTATTATTATTTTCTCTAACTGGTATTAATAGAGTTCAATAATTATGTATTTTTTTCAATTTATAAATTAAAATTGATCCCAAAACTTATTTTTGAAAATAAAGATACTATTCGTAACAAATTAATTGCCATTTTATCACATGAAATAGTCAAGTTAGGTCATGTTTATTTGTATAGCCCTCATCAAGGTTCTCAAAGGGCTGCACAGACCACAGATTATTGCAAACCACCAACTATTATTACACCGTCCCCTGATCTAAAACCTACATGAGGGCAAGGAAAAACTCAAAAACCTCAGCATGAGGAATACAAAAAACCTTAAGAAGGGACCACACATGAGGTAATTCCCCCTTCCAGGATGACCAGGCTGCAACAGATGTTGCAATAACAAATAATACACATATATTGTCAACATAAAATATAGGTTATTCATATGCTATGAATAGAAGTGTGTTTTAAGCCTAGATTTAAACAGTTCCACTGAGGTTGCAGATCGAATCTCAGGGGGAAAATCATTCCAAAGCACCGGGGCCCGAATGCAGAACGCTCTTGAACCTGCGGTTCTCGTCTTGGCTCTTGGGATTACTAGTAGACCAGCATTTTCAAAGCGAAGGCTCCAGACTGGAACATAGGGGGAAACCAAATCTGAAAGATATGAGGGAGCAAGTCCATGCATGATTTTGTATAGTACCAACAGAACCTTAAACTCACATCTTAAGCTAACAGGGGGCCAGTGCAGGCTAGCTAAAATCGGGGTAATGTGATCAAACTTTCTTGTCTTAGTTAAAAGCCTCACATTTATACCAGTTGAAGGCTCTTGATTTTGGACTTCGGGAGACCGGGGAGTAGTACATTACAGCAATCGAGACGAGGGGTAACAAACGCATGAATTATAATCTCCGCATCCGACTGAAAAGCATAGGGCGTATTTTGGCAATCTTGCGAAGATGGAAAAAAAGCTGTTCTCGTAATATTCCGAACGTGTGTTTATAAGGACAGAATTGGGTCAAATATGACACCTAAATTTTTGACTGAGTCACTCTGGGTGATATTACTTTTGTCAATGTTCAAAGCAGTTTTTGAGAACAAGTCACGGCATTTAGATGGACCAATAACAAACATTTTGATCTTTTCAGAGTTGAGGCGCAAGAAGTAAAGTGACATCCATATTATTATTTCAGTAATGCATGCCTCCAAATTTCCACAGTTTAGTGGAGAAATTTGGGAAGATATAGTTGAGTGTCATCTGCGTAGCAATGGAAACTGATATTATACTTTCTAATAATATCACCTAATGGAAGCATGTAAATGCTGAAAAGAAGGGGGCCAAGTACTGAACCCTGTGGAACACCACAGGTAACACTAAAGGGCTCAGATGTAATTTCACCATATTTAACACAGTGCGCCCTATCTAAGAGGTAGGATCTGAACCATAAGAGGACAGTTCCTGAGAGACCAAGCCATTTTTCTAACCAGTCTAGTAAGATATTATGGTCCACAGTGTCAAAGGCAGCACTAAGGTCCAGCAACAGCAACAGGGATGAAGCGCCGGTGTCCATTGCCAGTAGAAGATCATCAGTTACCTTAATCAGGGCTGTCTCAGTAGAGTGGTTAGCCCTGAATTCTGATTGTATGGATTCAAAAAGATAGTTCTCGCATATAAAATCATTCAGCTGCTGTGCCACAACTTTTTCAAGTAATTCAGAAAGAAACGGTAGGCTTGATACAGGTCTATAATTACATAAGCTTTCTGGATCAAGGTTGGGTCGTTTCAGTGTAGGTTTATAACAGCGGACTTAAAAGCCACTGGAACTACAGTGATATGTTTATAATATTTAGAACTGAAGGTCCAAGGACCCCAAAAAGACCTTTAATCAGCAACCCAGAAGCGGGTCAAACAGCCAAGTAGTCAGTTTGGCCGTATTCACCACCTGTTTAAGATTATCAAGTGATGGATCTCTAAATTGGGAAAAAAATCCCTGGACAGCCACCCTGTCGCGCATCTAAAATTTTCAGACCTTTGACATGTGGCGTATTTACATGGTCTTTAGAAATCTCTTCCCGTTTGCATTGAATCCTCTTATTAAAGAAGACCATAAAATCATGGGCTGAACGGGTAGAACTATCTTGAATAATCTGTTGTCTCGTTAGCAATGCTACTGTGTCGAAAAGGATTTTTGGGTTATTCTTTTGTGCCGCAAATACCTTCGAAAAATAAGCCGATGTTGCAGAGGCAAGAGCTGTTTTATACTTCAACAAACTGACACACCAGGTTTGACGGAAAAGCTCAAGCTTGGTAGTGCGCCATTTTCTTTCATATTTCCTGCAGTCTTGTTTACCCGATCTAGTTTCATCAGTAAACCAAGGCGTGCAACTTTTAGGTTGTGATTTTAGCCGTAGAGCCACCACAGGGGTTTGCGGTTTTTAAGGGTTATTGTTCTATCTTCGTTATTCATTATCCATTATCCGTTATCGGTCAGTTGTAACTAAATAATGATGAGAAATAACAGTAGTACATTTTAAGTAATATTTGTGAGTATTGAAGGAAAAATTATTTAAAGGTATTATGGGAAAAAATATGCATTTATTCATGTAGTTAAGAATGTATGTAAATGATTAATAATTTGGTTGTACAGTTTTGTCTAAAAAAATTGCATTTATTTATACAGTCATTTAAAAGTATCAATTAAATTGTGCTCTGAAAATACGCGTGTGCCATTTGTACATTTATTTAATTTGATTGGTGTTTCAAAAAAAGTAGGCATTTATACATTCATTTAAATGGTTAAAAAAATAATCAAATGGGGTTTACATCCACAATTATAGTCTGTAATCTATATTTTGGAATCTTCTTAACGACCGTGGTGATTATGAGAAACTCGCCGCGATGCGTTCAGAGCACGTCGGAATTTGTGACACCGTTCAGCTGCCGCGTTTAGATTTAGCCTCCGTGAGAAGCCGGCACTTTCCCAGCATGCCCCGGGGCACACTAGCACCCTCCGGAGGACGCGGGCCCGCCCAGCTGCATGATGGGAAGCACATCCGCGTACTTTGAACCCCCGTTGGTCGCCATTGTCAGGCGTGAGGGTGTCACGTGACATGTGACGTCATCACCTCTTTTTGGGGTTTTTACTTTGTATTGTGTGTTTTGTGTTGAAAGGGAAAACAATGCAAAGAAAAAACTTTATTGGTGTGTTTACAGGATACGCTGACACCCCGCTGGGGGTGGGGGGCACCCCCCTCCCCTTTTGCGCTCATCTCCCCCAGGGGGGAGATCTGAAATGATGTCCTGTCATCGTTTATCTTATTTGTTCCCACGAAGCGCTCAAGGCCAATCGTGTGGCCTTCCTTTTTTTTTTACAGTAACTGTCCAACAGTTCATCCATAATTCCGTCCATCCATCCGTCTGTTCATCCGAATGTTCTCCAATTTATCCATCCATTCTTTCCTCCATCCATTCGTCCGTCCAATTATTTATCCGTTCATTATTAGAGGTAAGATGGTTACCCAACCCGCGGGCATTAAGGCCTGAACTAGCGCAAACCTGACATATTAACTTGATTTGAAAGACCCAGTCAGAATATTTCGATTGTGAGACCTTTTTTTCTTGTGAAGAAAAAAAATGTATCCACCCAGGCTTAGTGATTTTGCGCGCTCGATTTGTGTTGCGTGATGGGGGATGGATTCCATTGTGCATTGACCCTCCGCAGGGAAAACTAAGTAAGAACAATGACGTGGATACTTTTTTCTTTTTAAAAGTCAGAGGGAGAGAAGCCCGGCTCTGCCTGAACCCGAAGCAATGATTGACATTTTAGGCCCGATCCGACCCAAATTTCCATTCGGGCTTGCGGCAGGCTCGGGCTTAAAATCCTCCCTCTAATCTGTATGTCTGCCAATTTATCCACCCAGCCATTCATCCATCCAGCCATCAGTCTAACCAACTGTCAGAAAATCCATTCACCCATCCAATTATCCATTTGTTCATCTGAGTATCCAACACGTCATCCATCCATCCATCATTGTATCCATCCATCCATCCATCCATCCATCCATCCATCCATCCATCCATCCAGCCATCAATGTAACCAACTGTCCGCTAATAAATTCACCAATCCAATCATCCATCTGTCCATCAGAGTGTCCAACAACTCTTCCATCCATCCATCCATCCATCCATCCATCCATCCATCCATCCATCCATCCACCCACCCACCCATCCATCCATCCATCCATCCATCCATCCATCCATCCATCCATCCATCCATCCCTCCATACCCTTATCCAACTGTATGTTCATTTATCCATCCATCTACCTATCCATCCCAGACATATCCCTGTGCTCTTACATTTTTTTCTGCAAACTTTAACCTTTGAAATTCCTCTTCGGGATCACTGTCTTTTCCAAAAGCACATCTTGCTCCAGCATGTTCTTCGGCACCTCCTACTTTTATCAAACCTCCCAACCCTGACCTTTCCTCATCACCCCTCCTACCCCAGCAACCCCCGATGACATGATCGAGAATACATTTACCAGCATCAGGTGCTTGGGCCTGAGAACGGAAAATAGAAGAATGACACGGGAACTGTGTGGGTGAGTGTGCGTGCCCGCGCGCGCACGAGGGTGTTGAGGCTATTGTTGAGCATCCAGCTGTGCTGGAGGGAAACAAAGAGTTTTTTTTGTGGCACACACACACACATGGAAAATGTTTTTAAATAATAAGTTACAAAACTATCTTATGCTATCCCAACTTATCTTATGATGATGATTTAGTAAGTGTGTGTGTGTGTGTATGTCTACTTTTTGGAACATCATTTGGCGAGAGCTCAAATATTTTAGGCAGGAAAACCACAACAGCCCCCCGAGGACGCCACCCTCTAAGCCCCACCCCCTCCTCTTCCTTAAAAATTCTCACACTCACTCTCACACACACGCGCAAACAAAGTCCACGCAACATGACGCTCTTGTGTGTGTCTGCACTCTTCCTTGTCTTCACGGCAGGTAAGTCTTCGAAATTTTGCACCTATGTGTGCGTGCGTGCGTAAGAACTCCTACAACTATTCTGCAAGTTTCCTTCTTATGCACAGCGTGACTTAACTGTCAATCATTCCATCTTTCACATCGTTGTGACAGTAAGCGGCTTGATTGACAGGTGATGACATTTGAAATACACTCACTTCTTTAAATACTTTCAAGTGTGTGTGTTTGTTGACACGCACACACAAGCTCTCCAGGAGGTATGTTTCCCGTTGGAGTGTACGTGCATGCGCGCACGCGTGTGATTTATACTCTCCCACATGTGTTCCATCTGTCTTATCATTTCGTCTCTAAAGAAACCAAGTAGTTGTCTGCATGTGTGTGTGTTCAGGTTTGGGTGCGGAGCTGATGACGTCATCCCCAGAATACGAATACCTTGATGACAACTCCACGCTACGTTACACTTTTTATAGTGAGCACGCCCACGCACATGCATGGATGCGCACACGTCCACCTCAACTTAATTGGCTTGTTTGTGCGCGCGCAGGCAACACAAGCAGCGAAGACTTGGACAAGTTTTTGAAGGACAGGAAGGACTTGTTGGACTCACAGGAGGACCAGGACGAGGACCGGGAGGAGGAAGACCGGGACTGGAGCATGGCCACGGCAACCGAAGGAAGCGGAATCACTGTTGGCGGCGCGTCGGTGTCGAACTTTGTCTGCTCGGTGAGGACAAATGATGAGATCGGCCTTGCTGTGAATTTCAGATCCTTTACTCTTTTTGCTTTAAGGGCGTGATGGTGATGCTGATGATGATGGCCGTTGTCATGGCAACGCACACGTGATCTTCGGATATTCATTGTGATGTACACACATGCTATTGTCCTACTTTTGAAACGTCATGTCTTCAGTCAATCAATCGTTCAATCAATCAATCAATCAATCGACCGATCAGTCCATCTATTCAGCCAACCACCCAATCAATCAATCAATAGATCTATCGATCCATTAATGTATCAATCAATACATGAATACACCCACCAATCCATGCACAGATCCACTAATCAATCAAAAAACATAATCTATCTACTAGTGTGAATTTCCCTACGGGGATAAATAGAGTATCTATCTATCTATCTAGTCAATCAATCGTTCAATACATACATACATACATACATACATACATACATACATACATCAATTTACCCAACAATAAATCAATTCATCAATGCATCGATCAATCTATCCATCAATTCTAATCAATCACTTAATAATGCAACAACAATCAACCAATCAATCAATGAATCATAAATCCAATCATCCACGTAATCCATCTATTCATCCGTCCAATCATCAATCGATGCCTCAATTACTCCAGCAATAAATCAATAATTCAATCACTTATTTAATCAATCTATCCATCCATCTATTCTATCCAATCAATCAATCAATCAATCAATCAATGAATTAATCAATTAATCACTCCAGGAATCAATCAATAATTTGAGAACTCACTTAATGAATCTAATAAATCAATCCTATTTTATTCAATCAATCGATCGACCGACCGGCTGACCAATCACTCCTTGCATCAATCACTTCAGGATTCAATCAATAATTCAATCACTCCCTTAATGAATGATGAACCTAAATAATTCGTCCATCCATCCATCGATCCATCCATCCATATTTTATTCAATCGATCAATCAATGCATCAATCACTTCAGGATTCAATCAATAATTGAATCAATCACCTAATGAACACATCCATCCATCTATTTCATTCAATCAATAATTCAATCAATCAATCAATCAATCTGAAGTCACCTGAACTGTATCTCCTTTGTTTTAAAAAACAATAAATATATGACCCAATTGTAATCGTTTTGTTGTTATTTAAATAAATATCCATCCATCCATCCACTTATCTTCCGCTTATCCGAGGTCGGGTCGCGGGGGCAGCAGCCTTAAAAGGGAAGCCCAGACGTCCCTATCCCCAGCCACCTCCTCCAGGTCATCCCGAGGCATTCCCAAGCCAGCCGAGAGACATAGTCTCTCCAGCGTGTCCTAAGTCGCCCCCGGGGCATCCTGCCGGTAGGACATGCCCGGAACACCTCCCGAGGGAGGCGTTCAGGAGGCATCCTTATCAGATGCCCGAGCCACCTCAACTGGCTCCTCTCAATGTGGAGGAGCAGTGGCTCTACACAGAGTCCCTCCCGGATGACTGAGCTTTGCACCTTTTCTCTAAGGGAGAACCCAGACACCCTGCGGAGGAAACTCATTTCGGCCACTTGTATCCGGGATCGTGTTCTTTCGGTCACAACCCAAAGTTCGTGACCATAGGTGAGGGTAGGAACTCTTCACCACGACGGACCGATACAGGGTCCGAATGACGGTAGACGCTGCACCGACCCGTCTGTTGATCTCTCGTTCCATCCTACCCTCACTCGTGAACAAGACCCCAAGATGCTTGAACTCCTACACTTGGGGCAAGATCTCTTCCCCAACCCGGAGAGAGCATGCCACCCTTTTCTGACTGAGTACCATGGTCTCGGACTTGAAGGTGCTGATCCGCTTTACACTCGGCTGCGAATCGCTCCAGCGAGAGCTGAAGATCATGGCCTGAGGAAGCCAACAGCACCACGTCATCTGCAAAAAGCAGTGACGCAATGCTGAGGCCCCCAAACCGGACTCCATCCCTACCAAGGCTGCGCCTAGAAATTCTGTCCATAAAAGTTATGAACAGAATCGTGACAAAGGGCAGCCCTGGCGGAACGAATCCGACTTACTGCTGCCAGTACAGACCAGACTGGCACTGGGCATACAGGGACTGCACAGCCCGGATAAGACTGTGCGGTACCCCATACTCCCGAAGCACCCCCCACAGGGCTTCCCGAGGAACACGGTCGAATGCCTTCTCCAAGTCCACAAAACACATGTAGACCGGACAGGAAAACTCCCATGCACCCTGAACGACCCTGCAGAGTGTGTAGAGCTGGTCCAGTGTTCCACGGCCAGGATGAAAACCACACTGTTCCTCCTGAATCTGAGATTCGACCTCCTGGCGGACCCTCCTCTCCAGTACCCCCGAATAGACCTTACCAGGGAGGCTGAGAAGTGTGATTCCCCTGTAGTTGGAACACACTCTCTGGTCCCCCTTCTTAAAGACGGGAACTACCACCCCAGTCTGCCAGTCCAGAGGCACTGTCGCCGATGTCCACGCGATGTTGCAGAGGGATGTCAACCATGACACGCCCACAACATCCAGAGCCCTAATGAACTCCGGGCGAATCTCATCGACCCCTGGGCCCTGCCACCGAGGAGCTTTTTGACCACCTCGGTGACTTAAATCCCAGAGATGCGAGAGCCCAACTCAGAGTCCTCCGGCTCTGCTTCCCCAGAGGAAGACGTGTCGGTGGGATTGAGGAGGTCTTCGAAGTACTCCGCCCACCGATTCACAACGTCCCGGGTCAGCAGCGCCCCACACTGTCGATGGCACACCGCTTCCCCGCCAAGACGTCGGATGGTGGACCAGAATTTCCTCGAAGCCGTTCGGAAGTCGGCTTCCATGGCCTCGCCAAACTCCTCCCATGCCCGAGTTTTTGCCTCGGCAACCGCCGAAGCCGCATTCCGCTTGGCCAGCCGATACCTGCCAGCTGCTTCCAGAGTCCCATAGGCCAGGAAGGCCCGATAAGACTCTTTCTTCACTTTGACGGCATTCCTCACCGCCGGTGATCACCAACGGGTCTGAGGGTTGCCGCCGCGACTACCTTACGGCCACAGCTCCGATCAGCCGCTTCCACAATGGAGGCGCGGAACATGGTCCACTCTGACTCAATGTCCCCCGCCTCTCTCGGGACATGGGAAAAGTTCTGCCGGAGGTGCGAATTGAAACTTCTTCTGACAGGAGATTCTGCCAGCCGTTCCCAACAGACCTTCACAACACGCTTGGGTCTGCCGGGTCAGACCGGCATCTTCCCCCACCATCGAAGCCAATCACCAACAGGTGGTGATCAGTTGACAGCTTCGCCCCTCTCTTCACCCGAGTGTCCAGAACATGCGGCCGCAGGTCAGACGAAACGACGACAAAGTCGATCATCGAACTACGGCCTAGGGTATCCTGGTGCCAAGTGTACAAATGTACACCCTTATATCTGAACATGGTGTTCGTTATGGACAAACCATGCCGGGCACAGAAGTCCAATAACGAAACACCACTCGGATTCGGGTCAGGGGGGCCGTTCTTCCCAATCACGTCCCTCCAGGTCTCACTGTCATTGCCCACGTGAGCGTTGAAGTCTCCCAGCAGTGCGAGTGAGTCCCCAGGGGGCGCGCTCTCATGCACACCCTCTAAGGACTCCAAGAAGGGTGGGTACTCTGAACTGCTATTTGGTGCATAAGCGCAATCAACAGTCAGGACCCGTCCCCCCACCCGAAGACGGAGGGAGGCTACCCTCTCGTCTACTGGGGTGAACCCCTACGTACAGGCGCCGAGCCGTGGAGCAACTAATATGCCCACACCAGCTCCGCGCCTCTCACCATGGGCAACTCCAGAGTGGAAGAGAGTCCAACCCCTCTCGAGAGGACTGGTTTCCAGAGCCCAAGCCGTGTGTGGAGGTGAGTCCGACTATATCTAGTTGGAATTTCTCAACCTCACGCACCAACTCGGGCTCCTTCCCTGCCAGAGAGGTAACGTTCCATGTCCCAAAAGCCAGTTTCTGTGGCCGGGGATCGTCGCGCCAAGGACCCCTCCCTTGGCCGCTACCCAGCTCTCTGCGCACCCGACCCCTTTGGCCCCTCCTACAGGTGGTGAGCCCATGGGAAGAGGGTCCCATGTCGTCCGTTTGGGCTGTGCTTGGCTGGACCCCGTGGGTAAAGGTCCGGCCACCAGGAGCTCGCAAGCGGACCCCACCTCCAGGCCTGGCTCCAGAAGGGGGCCCCGGAAACCCGCGTCCGGGCGAGGGAAATTGAGGACCAATGTTTTTGCTCGTCATAATAGGTTTTCTGATCTGCATTTTGTCTGGCCACTCACCTAGAACCTGTTTGCCATGGGTGACCCTACCAGGGGCTTAAAGCCCCCGACAACATAGCTCCTAGGATCATTGGGACACACAAACTCCTCCACCACGATAAGGTAGCAGATCAGGGAGGAGTAAATAAATATCAAGTGATGTAATTATTGTCATCATTAAATGCAGATACGAGTATGATACAATATTAGTATTGGTCACGAGTACCTCAATATGAGGTTGGAATCAGCACCACCAACCTGGTATAGACGAGTACCATTACCTGGTATCGAGGTGATATCAGGACACATTTTGGGCCATCACTATTTGTGATGGCTATTGATAGGGTATTGGCCATTGGACACGGTACTTAAAACTCAGTTTGTAGGAGCACCAACACTTATCAAAAAACCCCGCTAATAGGCTCAACAGTACCGGGCTGATATCAGGACCTCTATTAACACTGGTGTTGTCTGCCATATTTATGTCACGAATCGGAGCGGGAAAAAGGACCCATTCGCGTAGACGTACTCACAATTTATTGGGGGAGGATGAGGAGGGTGAGCACACTCGATCCGGGGATCGATGGTCGCGGAGTGGATTAGAAATCCCAACATAAGAAAAGTTGTCAAAAACAAACAAACGAATTATACCAAAAACAAAACAGGATCAAATACAGGCAGATTCACGGAACTAGGCATTTAACAGGTTTTAACAGATGTCTCAAGGAGTTTAACCAGGTTTAACAAACGTTCCAGCAACGCACAGTACAAAAGAGCGCGCTTAAGTACTTCAAGAGCAATCAGTCCAATGCGTCTCAGCCGGTGTCAAGGGGCGGGGCCAGCTGGGCGCCATGGCAACCGTGCAGGACATGCCAACTTATGTCAGTACAAATATAAAAATAAAGCCTTCTATGAACACATTTAATAATGAAAAAAGATACAGGAAAGTGGTGAATAATTCAAATATAATTTGTTCATGTTAGCCCAGAGAGGGATGGACGCCACCAGGCTGTACACGCTCAAGATACACCACAGTAAACGGTGCCCCTACGAGCCTAGTGGTTTAGGGATCTAATTAAATATATTTTGTTTATTTTGTTTTGCACTCGCGGACGTCAAACATGACGACCTCGGTCAGACTTGACGTGAGACCTTGCGGGCGGGGCCGACGCTGACGTCATCCTCCGAATGGTTCAAAGATGATAAAATGTTTCTTTGATGCTGAATAACTTGAAAGGGGAACACGTCGTTTGTCTTCCTTAGGAGGTCAAAGACTTGCACACGCGTGGAAA
This sequence comes from Urocampus carinirostris, assembly GCF_059441175.1. NCBI lineage: Eukaryota > Metazoa > Chordata > Actinopteri > Syngnathiformes > Syngnathidae > Urocampus > Urocampus carinirostris. The sequence goes on along the minus strand of NC_142350.1, from coordinate 6,845,232 downwards.
CGCACACAAACACGTACACGCAAATGAACTGTACACGGGCCAAACCGGTTAAATGTTCAAATCAAAACAGTTATAACTACAAAGCTTTATTTAAATAGTAAACATTCAAAAAGAGACAAAGAACAATAGATGAGCTAAAGCTCTTAAAAATATTTACATGGTCTCATGACGCAACTGGACATGAAAAAAGGAGGACATTAAATGACACCAAATACCATTTACCGTATTTTCCGCACTATCAGGCGCACCGGGTTATGGGGCGCACCCCGAAAAAATAGTTTTTGGTCCTATTTTTGACATACATAAGACGCATCGGATTTTAAGGCGCTACAATGGGAACGTCGACAAAACAGTCAGATAGTTCAGTCCAACTTATTACCCCCTTAACATTCCGAAAGCTTGCAAAGACGCAAATACGTGTCGAGAACACGTGCGGATGCGGTGTCCGTACGATGTCACTCAAATGCATCGTTCCATCATTCGGAAGGTTAAAGTCTTGGGATTCAAGAAATGCCAACCATTCCTTAGTATCTATTTTCTTTTTCGCTCGCAACTTTAATGTGCATATGACAATAAACACTTGGAATTGAGTTTAATTTAAAAATAGACACTCCATTCCATCCATTATCTGCACCGCTTATCACAGAAACTTCGAGTTCAGTCTGAAACAAGATACAGGGACAATATAAAACCCGGAGTAGCTCACCGAAGTCGTTGTGTTCATAATAATGTGCAGCCAATGTCCTCTTATATCCGTGAGGGTAGTAAATCCAGGAGAATAAAATATTTACAAATACAGAATAGAGAAAAATGCTTTCTCTATGCCGTCAGCCACGTGCTATACGCATTCATCTTTTTTGGCCAATTGCAGGCTTTGTTTCGCCGTTTAAGCCAATGCCAGCCTGTAAATGATAAAAAGGATCCGCCCCTTGACCTCCGAATAACTTTAGCCAATAGTGATCGATTCAACTGATGATTGACACATCTTTTTCGGCCAATTGCAGGCTTTGTTTTGCCGTTTAAGCCAATGCCAGCCTGTAAATGATAAAAAGGATCCGCCTCTTGACCTCCGAATAACTTTAGCCAATAGTGATCGATTGAAATGATGATTGACACATTGGTTAGCCAATGAAACGCCGGTAAATAAATCCCAGCATACACCGCGTACTACTTGGCGTTCAGGGGAAAATCTAGTCGGCGGCTGCAAGTTAGTTGGAAAACTTTGCAATTTTAAAATTGATCCATAAATAAGGCGCACTGTATTATAAGGCGCATGGTCAGCTTTTGAAAAAAATAATGGCTTTTAGGTGCGCCTTATAATGCGGAAAATACGGTAATTGTTTCAGATTTTTTAAGTATCTCTCTCTCTCTCTCTCTCTCTCTCTATATATATATATATATATATATATATATATATATATATATATATATATATATATATATCATTTGACACTTTTTAACGTTACTATTCTATCGTTTTGTTGTCAATAAACGTCCTCTACTGGCTGACCAACTTAGTACACACCAGCCATTTAATTATGGCGTCACGGCGCAAAAACGTGCTTAAAAAGAAACGGATATTCGGTGCAATGTCGGCACACGTAAGGCTCTCAATGCTCATTTCTCGATGTTACTTTTTTCTCAAATACTACAGGAAAGTCATGAAGTTATGAACTATATTCTCAGCCGCTGCTTACAAACTGAGCTATTTAAGACGTAAGATTTCGTTAGCTTGTAAGCTAGCCGACTTGCTAAGTTTTTGTTTATTGTATTGCTTGTTTGTTTATTTTGAAAACTGTGAACAAAAATGCACAAACACGTTTTGTAATAATAATGTCATAACAATCGTAATAATAAAAATAATATCAATATTCTATCTCTCGCTCTATCTCTCTCTCTCCCCCCTTTCTCTCCCTCTCCTTTGTTTCTTTGCGCCTTTGTCTTTTTCACCTTCTATCCTTCAATTCAACCATCCCTTCATTTTTCTCTTCCTCTGCTCTTTCTTTGTTCTTTTCTTTGCTCCTTCCTTCTTTCATTCTTCCATCTGTTCTTTTTATGTTCTTCCCATTCTCATTCCTTGCTCATTCCTGCCCTTTCTGTATCTGATACTTCCTGACTTTCTTTGCTCCTCACATTCTATCTTTGCTCTTCCTTTCCTCCTTTTTTTGTTCTTTCGTTCATCTGTTCTTTTTTTCTGTTCCTTTGTTCTTTTCTTTTTTCCTGTTCTCTCTGTTATTCCTCTTATAAATTTAAGGGTGTATGGTAAAAAGTAGTTTTGATTTGAAACTCAAGTCAAATTGAAAAAAGGAGATGTCTGGATGATTTATTTTCCAGTCAACGCGAGTGCCTCACTCCAAACCAAAGACCCTCCGGCAAAGCGGGCGCCTCGCTAACACGGGACACTTACGCCTGTTTAACCTTTGACTCCGATGTCCGCTCACCTTGCGACAACCTTTTGAATATTGAAAAGATCGCCTTCTTCATCCATCAGCGAGAAGCTGGCGGACGCACTTTTGAGCTGACGAATGACAAAAGGTGGGAGGGCGCCACGCCACGGAGAGGATAAAGGCAAAGGCGCCGCAACCCCCGAGAGACACCACCACCACCAGACCACGAGAAGAAAGAAGGACAAAAAGAAGAAAATCATCTTTCCACCAGAATCAGGTAATAAACTTCATTGTTTTGTTTTTGATTTGATTTTGGGTGATTTATTTGGAGTTTTCTAGGTTAGTTGATCAAATTTCTGCAGTTAATAGACTTTCCCCACAGAAAACTCAAGCTAAAAAAAAACCTTGATAGGTTCAAATTTTATCTTTAAATAATGACCTTAAGAGACTCATATAAAAGTTGCATTATAAACATTTTTAAACCTTTTTTTCTTGTAGAAGAAAGATAATAGGGAGCTAAAATAGTAAAATAAATTGAACAATATATAAAATAAGATGAATTGCATTCAACATATGCCCTTATTAAATTGAATAAGCGCAATGTTTTTCTCCTCTGCAATTTCTACGACTAAGCCAGTAATACCTTGCTCCGTGTTTTTTTCAAGCTTTTTTGAGCTCTTTTATTTTTTTTATCATTTTATGTATTTCAGCAATGCTAACGTAAGACGGTAACAAAATAATAACAATCAAAATAATAAAATATCTCTCTTTTCAGGTTTTGCATTCATCAGAACAAGTCTCTATTTAAATTTAGTATTACCGGCCCTAGGGTAGCACGGCGGCGCAGTGCAGGCACAGTTCTAAGGTCTTGGGAACCTCCTGAGTGGGTTCAAATTCAGCTACTTCCTGTGCGGAGTTTGTATGTTCTCCCCGTGCTTGAGTGGGTTTCCTCCAGGCACTCCGGTTTCCTCCCACATTCCAAAGACATGCATTTCAGGTGGATTGGCCGGTCCAAATTGTCCTTAGGTGTGAATGAGCAAGCGAGTTGTCTGTCCCCCAGTTCAGGTTGTCCCCTGCCCACTGCCCGATGATTGCTGGGATGGGCTCCAGAACCCCCGCGACCCTACTGAGGATAAGCGGTGCAGCTAATGAGATGAGATGAGATTACCGGCCCTAATAATAATAATACAGTGACAAAGTAATAACAATAATTAGAATATATTTTGGATTTTCTATTAATGCGGTTGCAGGTGCAATGGAGAGCGTACGAACGTTCCTGTTCCTGTATATGAGCTTGTCCCTGTTGACGGTCATCTGCTGGGGTCAAAGGTTGTCGGCAGATACAAAAATTCCTGCCACGCCCGACCAAGAACAGCTCTTGCGATTTGCAAATGACGACCTGGTACGTTAATGTGCTTGTTTGTGTCTGTTTGTGCCGTCACGTGAAATTTACCATAACTACATCGAATGACTGCAGCCAATCAGATGAAAGATGGCTGATTATAATGAGCCCATTCCTTTCCCCTTTAGTAGTCCATCATCAGGGCTGCCTATCATTAACCCACACTCATATGTTTTACACCTCGCCACGCGCCGCAGGATGCCGCCATGTTTATCGATACCGGTTGTGTGTTTGTGTGCAGGCGGTGGCGCTGCAGGGCTTCCTAGACGAGGAGGAAGAAAACGGCTTGGGTCTGTCCGTGGAGAAGAAGGCCAGCTACATCCCTCGGGTGAGAACACGAGTGACTCCTTCCATCACCACATGAGAATCACAAACTGGAAAAAAAATTCTTACGTTTAGGTGTGCCCTTGAGTAGGTGTCATAGAATAGCTTTAAATAAAACACAGGTTCTCGTGATGATATAAAATGACACTATTTGTGTTGCTCGCTTGTAAGGTTTAGTTCTAGGCAGAGGTGGGTAGAGTAGCCAAAAAATTAAGTAAAAGTACTGTTACTTCAGAATAATATGACTCGAGTAAAAGTAAAAGTAATCATCCAAATAATTACTTGAGTTAGAGTAAAAAAGTACTTGGTGAAAAAACTACTACTATAGTACTGGACCAATGTCTTATTTAGGTTTTTTTTTTTTTTCCAAAAACAACCATTCAATCAGATCTCAATTATCAAAGACCATCCAATCAACAATAAATTAAAAGTCTGTACACAGTTTTTTGGGGTGAACCCTCTTTGGATTAAATTTTATAAACATACATATATTTATATTTACATGTAAATACATACATACATGCATTATCTGCACCCCTTATGCTCAGTAGGGTCACGGGGGTGCTGGAGCCCATCCCAGCCTCTTTGGGCAGGGGACACCCTAAACTGGTTGCCAGCCAGTGGTAGCTAAATTTGAACCCATGACCTCAGAACTGTGCCGCATCACTCAGCTACTGTGCTTCAGCATTTGTGTGTGTGTGTGTGTATATGTATATATATATATATATATATATATATATATATATATATATATATATATATATATATATATATATATATATATATATATATATATATATATATATATATATATATATATATATATATATATATATATATATATATATATATATATATATATTATATGTGTATATAATATGTATATATAATATGTATATATAATATGTATGTATATGTGTATATGTCTCATTCTCATCTCATTAGCTTCACCGCTTATCCTCAGTAGGGTCGCGGGGGTGCTGGAGCCCATCCCAGCAATCATCGGGCAGTGGGCAGGGAACACCCTGAACTGGTTGCCAGCCAATCGCAGGGCACACAGAGACAGACAACTCACTCATTCACACCTAGGGACAATTTGGACCGGCCAATCCACCTGAAATGCATGTCTTTGGAATGTGGGAGGAAACCGGAGTGCCCGGAGGAAAACCCAAGCACGGGGAAGATATACAAACTCCGCACAGTAAGGCCGGTAGCTGGATTTGAACCCACGCAGGAGGTTTCCACGACCTCAGAACTGTGCCGCACACGCGCTAACCACTGCGTATATGTGTATATGTGTATATGTATATATATGTATAAATATATATATATATATATATATATAAATAAATATAAATAAATATATATATATATGTGTGTGTGTGTGTGTGTGTGTGTGTGTGTGTGTGTGTGTGTGTGTGTGTGTGTGTGTGTGTGTGTGTGTGTGTGTGTGTGTGTGTGTGTGTGTGTGTGTGTGTGTGTGTGTGTGTGTATCTAAATTGGAATATTGGAATTGAGAATTAAGCTTTGCAGTGTGAACTAACCAAAGTGTCTTTCAAAGCCAGACAGGGAGTGTGTGGCCCCTAAAGGGACCGTGTGTAATGTTTAGTGCCTCTTAGTTGTAAAAAAAACAGTTTTCATTCAAAAATATCGTTTTGAGTAATAGGCAAAAATACATGATCAATCATACCAACTTAATTTTTTATAACTATTTATAGGTCAATCAATTTGTATTTATTTTACAGTACATAGCGTAATCCATACTCTGAAGTCTTGCTGCTATGCTGTGCTCCTTTGGCGCCAGTTTTCGTCCGTATTGGATAATTCAATGCCATCAATGTACTTTTAAGGCAATTGTTTTCCTTAAATAATAAAATACTGTTTTAATGTATAATAAATATAGCACAGGGATAAAAATAGATTTAATTTTATTAGTAAGTGTTCGACATACTTATTTTGTGTTTATTTGAGTGTTAAGTAAAAAAAAAAAAAGGGAAATAATACTACTTCTGTGTTTCCTGCATCACTTTTGGTTCCAGATTGCGTGTGTCATTTTATATGACATTTTTACAGTTTTGCTGTTTCTGTTGTGTACGTTGTTTTTTTTCTTTCTTATAACTCCTGAAGCTCCTCTGGGATATAATACATATTCATTTAAACTGATTTCTTGCTCGCTATTTAACAATAACACAGTAGTCATAATTATATAATAATAATAATTTTAACAAATAAATAAAATTATAAGCATGTTTTTGTGGTTGATTTCAGTCAGCTATTCTGTTTTAGTTATAATAACACAGAATTGGTAGTAGTAATATTCACAATAACCATATGGATGTTTAAACTAGAGATCACCAACGTGGTGCCTGCTGGCCCTAGGTAGCCCCCTAAGAACACCTTCCGCGGACCAGTTCTAAAAATGGCACACGAGTGATGCGTCATTGTGAAATTTTAAGAAATTTGTTTTCTACTTCGCATGAGAAATCATTGATCCCTGTATTTAGATAGATGATCAATTCTTCAAAAATAGTTGCATCAGTCTGTGCCCTTATACAAGGCAGGTGTTTTAGTAGTTGACTGCTCCTCTTGTATTTTGTACATCTTATTAATAACATATTAACAACTTGACATCAAATTAACATCTCAAGTCAAATGTATTTATAAAAGCTTTAATTACACAGTGTATCTAGGACAAGGGTCTCTAACGTGGTGCTCACAGGCACAAAGGTGCCCCCTAGGAACGGTTGAGTATCCTGCATTCCTGTTCTCAAAATAGCTCACCGGTCCTGGGTCATTGTGATTTTCTAGTGAAATAATGTTTCGGTTCACCGGCTTCATGGACAAAAAATAACGCATTTATCATTCTATAAAACAATTAAGACAATAGACTGAGAATTCATCCATGTATCAAACAAATGTATTTTATGTATTCATTTTGATTTATTTATCAGGAAATACAACAAACTAAATTCAAATATATGGGTGTTATGAAGCGAATGACCGAATGTGTGCAGTTTTTAGCTGGATATCTGGCTACATTTTTAGCTTTGGAGGTACCTCACTTCCTACCTTTTTAGCTACCGAGTTAGCTTTTTACATTGTTTGCACACTCACTAGCTAACATTTTATCTTTTTTCCTAGTTATCAAGCTAAATTTTGGCCTCCTTTCTAGCTATCTATCTAGATTTTTACTCTTTTAGCCAGCTAGCTAACCACCTCTTTTTTACCTGTTTACCTATTAAGCTTACTATCAAGCTATCTTTTTAACTATGTAAGGTCCTATTTTAGAAATCCATATCAAACTGGGTACCTTTTGCGCTTTTTAGTAACAAAAACTGGCTCTCTGCTTGAAAAAGGTTGGTGACCCCTGCTCTAGAGGCTGCACAGGCTACATCTACAACATGGCCTGGTCTAAAACGTGCATAACAGTAAAAACTCACAAGACGCACCAAAGTCATCTCAGTACTGCAAATGTTTGTTAGTGCAATTTGTTGACACGATTGTTTTTGGTTTGGTGCGTCAGTGCGATGTTGGCGAGCGCTGCGCCATGAAGCACGGCCCCCGAATCGGACGTCTTTGCGACTGCTTGAGGGGAACGGCATGCAACACTTTCTTCCTGCGCTGTTATTGAACACCGCGCCGCCCACCTGTGAGGACGCAGTTTAGCTAACGGCTAACTCAAACAAAGATTCTCACACTGTAATTTCAAACCAAGATGGCGCTATTCCCGTTTTGTGACGGTCATTAACTGGCGTCATCACGGGTGTTCTTTACCTGCAGCACTTTTACTTCTTTGCTGTCCTTCTCACTGTCAACCCTCACCTGGTGTCACCTCCCATTTTGTTCAATAAACATTATTAACACTATTTCCTGTCTTCTTGCAATTGAAACACTGTTTTGTCCGGCTCCGCACCTTTCTTTAAACTTGATTTTGTAGTTTGTTACTCATCACCTGGGGATTTCATATTTACGGAAATGGAAAGCTTTTTTATCTTCCAGTTTTGCCGTCAACGCGGTCAAGGTAGTTTATTTTTTAATTTTTTTGCCTCTGACCCAAGTAATGACAGCAATAATGCTTAAAACAAGGTTTTTATTAGGTTATTAGTGTGTTATTACCATTTAGCTTTAAACTTCCCCATTTTTCATCCACTTTTACCTGAGTCAGGCGACATGGTAGTTTTTACCTCTAGCCTAGAGGTAAAATTGGGCCCAACCAGGCCCGCGGGTTTAAAAGCCCAAACCAGCCTGAGACTGTTACTTTATTTGAGGGACCGATCTCAAAGCAACTCAAATTTTTATATTTTATCTGTGAGGAGGGACCAGCTCGGTGGCCTTGGGGGTAGGGCGCTGGTTCAAGCCTCGGCCGAGTCATACCTAAGACTTACAACATTGGTACTTGTTGCCTCCCTGCTTGGTGCTCGGCATTAAGGGTTGGAATTGGGGGGTCACCTAATGACTCCCAACACATCAATTGGGTTGAGCGAGGGGGCTGGGAATCCCCTCCTCTGTATCAACCTCCCAGAAAGAGTCAGAAATATAAATGTGTTCTTGACTCTAGCCACCTCCTACAAGGGAGATATGGCTCCATTATATATATATATATATATATATATATATATATATATATATATATATATATATATATATATATATATATATATATATATATGTGTGAGGAGGAGGAAGAAAGGGTGATTTTGGCCCGCTCCACAAAGAAAAGGAAAAAGGACAAACGACAAGGGATGATTAAAAAAAACATCAGTTAGAGAGGAGTCCGGCTTGAACACGTAGGTAATCATTGACACCTTAGGCCGGGCCCAAGTTTCGGGCTGGGCTAGGGTCTGAAATCTTACTCCTACTCCAGCTCAAGTCATAATTACCAACATAGTTAAAATATATTTATTAGTGTGATACCATGTTATTACTAGGTAAGTACTATTTTGCTTTCGAAATGCACATTTCTGTCATTTTACTGGAGCTGTGTGCTGTTACAGTATTTCCTTTACCTCAAACCCAAGTAATAACACCAAAGATAATGCTAAAAAATATTATTATGGTGTTACTACTTTGTTATTAACATGCTATTACATTTAGCTTTAAATTACCACATTTGTAACATTCAATTCTACTGCAGCTTTGTAACGTTGCAGTTTTTCCAATACCTCTCACCCAAGTAACACCAATGATAATGCTAAAAAGTCACCCATGTCTTATTACAATGTTACCCATACTCATATTTTGTCATGAAATTCCACTAGAGCTGGGGGAGGTCGCAGTTTTTTTTTAACCAAATTCTAACCCTAATAACAACACCAACAATAATGCTAAAAAATAATATTGTGAATGGAAACATGTGACCTCTGACCTTAGTTAAAACTTTAACAACAATTCTAAAAAAAACAATGTTATGTCTGTGTTATTCTGATTTAGTTCTACCATTTTTGTCATCCCAAAAATAACACCATGAATAATGTTAGATAACTATATTATTACTGTGTTACTACTATGTTATTACCGTTAAGCTTTACCCAGTTATGTCGCACAATTCTCCCAGAGCCATGTGATGTCGCACCAACGAAATGTTTCATTTCCTCGCCTCTCTTATCTTAATGTTTGGCATTTTATTCTGCTGATAGCGGACCGTCGTCAGACACGCATGCAGCTATTCATCTATTAGCCGCAGACCACATGAAAAGACCAGGTGGCCTTTTGGCTTTCAAAGGCAGAGTGACACCTCGTGTTTGTTTTTGGAGATTTCTATCACATAAAAGCTTTATTTCTCGTGTACAAAAAGAAAAAGGTCACTTGGAATGAACAAAACATTATTACCATCATAAACATAGAAAAATGTCATATTAAATGATTAATAATGTGCAGCTTTTGGAAATACATCTTTCCAGAGCTAAAATGTATTCCGTTGGGTGCGTTTGACAACGGGGAACTTTTTCTTTTAAGTCATGTGCAATTATATTAGGGAGCATTGTAAAGCTGCGTGTAGCAACACATAATCATTTTTTCATTTTGTCTTTGATTAAAATAAATCGGCACCAATCATTTTGGATCTTTTTGTTTTGCAGTTTTTGCGGTGTGCGAGAGGATATCTTCTATAGGTGAACCTTACGTCTTATAAAATAAATATGAATCTTTCAACCTACAAGTATTTCAAAAACGTAGTTTGAATGATAGTTCGTGTAGTTCGCGTCTTGTTTAAATTATGTATTTTTTATTTTAATCAATGTAGTTATTACCACTAGGAGGGGCTAAAGAATAGACATTGTCCCTTTAAAAATATACCATGAAGTAGAACCACCTCATTTTTGAACGCGTTTCCCAAATGCGACCGCTAGATGGCAGTGCAGGACGCTGTACTTTCGTGAACCTCAAATCAGTCAAAAACTGACCACATTTAGACGCCAACTATTTGTACATCGCTGTTTTTTTGTGTGCGATATGTAACGGAAGCATTTATCTATTTCTCTCAATGTGGACTCTGCTCGACTGCTAACCAGCAATCATAAACAGCAATTAGGTAGTTTGGTCGGATTAGAAATATTTTTGGGGGCTTAATCAGTTAGACCACTGGTGTCAAACCGGCGGCCCACGGGCCACATTAGGCCCGCTAAGGGATTGAATCTAGCCCGCGAGACAACACTCAGAGTAGCGCAAGAGAAAAACAAGCTGCGGGTTGAAATATGTCAACTTGATGTTGCCAAAGCCAGGTGCCTCTCACAAAGACACTGTACTTGTATTTCTTTATCTCTCTCTCTCTCTCTCTCTCTCTCTCTCTCTCTCTCTCTCTCTCTCTCTGTCTTTCTCTCTTCCACCCCTTTTTTCCCCACTCTCTGTCTCTGTCTCTTTCATTCTCTGTTTCTCTCTTTTTCTTTTCCTTTGTTCCTCTTTGTCTTTTTAACTTCTTTTGCTCTAACTTCTTTTTTCCTTTTCTCTCTTTTCTCTTTCTCTCTTCCTACCCTTTGCACTTTCTTTTCTCTTTTCTCTCTTTCTGTCTTTCTATTTCTCTTTGGATTTCTTTCTTCCTCTCCCTTTCTTTCCCCCTCTCTCACGACTCTTTTTATCTCTTTTGTTTCTCACGCTCTCTCTCCCTCTCTCTCTCTCTCTCTCTCTCGCTCTTTCTTTGTCCTGTCCTCTCTCCTTTTCCCTCCCTCTTTCTCTTATTTCTTTATCTCTCTTTTTCTTTCTCTTAAATCTACTAGACCGGCCCCCGACAGAATGTTTGTTCTATCATGCGGCCCCCGAGTTAAAATGAGTTTGGCACCCCTGAATTAGACATACAAAATTCCCCCCGCCCCCTTCAAGCAAACCTAAATATTTGCTAGTTGTCATCCAATTTCCTCAACGACAAGCAAATGTCTTTGTTAATGTGTGTCACCAAAACTATAATTAAATGTCTTATTGTTTTCTCAGATATTTTTAAACAAAAAACATTTCAGGCTTCATCGATTACACATCCAAAAGTTTTTCCTCCCTTTTCCTCCTAGTAACCACAATATTTGCGAGTTGACATCTGGTTTCCATGGCAACGATTATGTCACTCATGTTCTTCACCCTCTGCAGTCAGTGCAGTGTGTTTTGGCAAGTCTGGGAGGACGGGGAGTGAGGGGGGGACGGAGGTTGTTGATATCACATTTTGTACGAGGATTAAAGTCACATAGTGAAACTTCTTTTCTCAGGGTTAAGGGTAAAGATTTGGTAAGGGTAGTGTTGTCAAACATGCGTCTTGTGGGCCGGATCACGCCCGCCAAGGGTTTGAATCTGGGCGCGAGACAACGCCGAGGCAAGCGCAAGAGAACAATGAGCTGCAGTTTTAAATATGTCCACAAGATGTCGCCAGAAACAGGCACCACTCCCTAAGCAATCCTAAATGCGTTCCTTTCTCTCTCTCTTTCTCTCTTTTTTCACTCTGTCTTTCTTATGCTTTCCTCTTTTTGTCTATTTTTCTCTCCCCCTGCTACTTTTCTCTCTCTCCTTTTCCCCCTCGTTTTCTCTTCTCTCTCTCTTACTTCTCTCTCTATGCATCTTTCTTTCTTTCTTTCAGGTCTCTCTTTATCTCACACTTTTTCATCTCTATTTTTCTCATGGTCTCTCTCGCTAACTTTTTTTCTCTATCTCTCCCTTTTATTTTTCTCTCTTTCGCTTTTTCACTTTTTTTCTGTCTCTCTCTTTCTCCCTGTCTTTCTCTCTTTCTCCATTTATTATCCCTCTCCTTACTCTCTCTTCTCTCATTTTATCCCTGTCCACGCTCTCTCTTTATTCATTTTTCTCTCTTGGGTTTCTCCCTTTTTCTCTCCCTCATGTTGTCTCATTTTCTCTCCCCATATCCTGTTTTCTCCATTTTCGTTTTCTTTCATTCTCTTTTTATTTCTCACTCTTTCTCTTCTCTCTTCATCTCTTTTTCTCTATTTATTTCTCCGTTTCCTCCTCCCTTTCTCCCTTTCGTTCTTCCCCTTCTGTCTGTCTCTCTCATCCCCCCTTTTAACCCTATTGCTTTTTTCTTTCTTTCATTCTCTTTAATTCAGTGGTCTGGGCCCTGAGATTGTGCTTTTTCTATGAAGTGTCCTCCCCCCCAGCTAAAATGAGTTTGACACCCCTGGATTAGGGGTAAGGGTTAGGGTGGATAACTGAATGTCCCACAGACTTTTATTTTCCACGCTCGTAAACTAAACACATCAACATGTCCTGCTTTCCCCTTTTAATTATCCCTGCAATCGTTCTTTTTTGATAGCGTCCCGGAAGGGGCGCGGTCCAGTTTCCAGGGGTGTTACTGGTGACGTCATCAACATAAACCACACCCTTCGGACGGAAAACAGATGTGGCGATCCACGGCTGACCGAAAGGGACAAAAGGGAGAAAATCAAGAGTGGGTGGAAAGTTGCAAAAGAGCCACACCCGCACAAGAATTCTGACTGCGAAAATAGTTCACATAGGATTTTTGTTTTAAAAGGGAACTTCTCTTACTTATTTTCCTGGGATATTTTTAAAGGGACAGTGCGTATTATTCAGTGCCTCGGAGTAGTTAAAATCAATGTTGGATCACAAGCAAAAATACATGAACTATCATTTAAAAGTGTTTTTTTTTACATTCTTGTAGGTTGAGAAATTTGTATTTATATCACATAACATGAGGATCACCTAGTGGGAGCTGACATGTTTTTTCCACCATCTTGCTGCTACGGGAACCCCCCAAAACACAAACATTTGCCACTTTCTTTCTTTTTCCCCTCTTTTCATCTTTTGTTCTTTTTTTCCCTTCCTCTCTTTCTATGTTGTTTTTCATTCTTTTTTCCCTTCTTTTCTTTTTAATTTCTCCCTTTTCCTTTTTTCTTTTCTTCCCTTTTCTGACCCTTTCTTTTGTAATCCTTTTTTTGTTGATTTTTCAAATTTGGCCTTTTATTCTTTTCCTTTTTTCCCCTTTATTACCAGAAGGCCGGGATAAAAAAAGAAAAATAATGGAGTTCTTATGGTTAAATATCCCTCACGGTCCCTTTAACGTATGGAGTTAGCGAAAAAAAGAAAAATCCCTTACATTAGCAAAAATATTGGGGAATGTTTTCCAATTTATTCAGGATTTTTGTTTTTCCAAAATGTAAAAAGAACACTAGCTTGTTTACAAAGAATATTATTACACATTCTGCCCTCTAGAAGGCACACATACAACTACTTAAACAACAACCCGATTCCTTAAAAGGACAGTATATATTTATCTTGGATCATTTATCGATGAAATTAAAACGCAATATTGTGATTCTTGTTTGTATTACTCAAAATTATACGTGAACTAAATGCAAAATTATGAATTATGTTACTTTAATGTTGCAAAAAGGTTTGAAAATGTTTGCCGATCTGGTAAGATGGTAAGAACGGGTAACATTTTTATTTTTAGCAAAAATAATAATTATTTGTATCGACTCGCTTACAAGGCAACAGACTATCGCAGATAGTTGGACGCACTCTGCTCATGACTTAATGGTCTTCTTTACTAAGAAGATTCAATGCATACAGGAAGAAATTGCTAAAGAAATTATTAATACCACACATATTAAAGGACTGGAATTTAAAGATGCACGACAGGGTGGCTGCCCTGGGAAATTGTCCAGCTTTAATGAACTGTCACTTTATGATCTCAAACAGGTGGTGAATGCGGCCAAACCGACAACTTGCCAGTTCGACCCGCTCCCAGGTTTTCTTATTAAAAGTCTTTTTGGTGTCCTTGGACCTTCAGTTCTAAATATTATAAACATATCACTCTCCTCAGGTGTAGTTCCAGCAGCTTTTAAGTCCGCCGTTATTAAACCCACACTGAAACGACCCAACCTTGATCCAGAAATCTTATGTAATTATAGACCTGTGTCAAACGTACCTTTCCTTTCTACTAAAGTACTTGAAAAAGTAGTGGCACAGCAGCTGAATGATTTCATATCCGAGAATAACCTTTTTGAATCCATGCAATCAGGATTCAGGGCTAACCACTCTACTGAGACAGCTCTGATCAAGGTAACAAATGATATCCTACTGGCAATGGATTCTGGCGCTCCATCACTTTTGCTGCTGCTGGATCTTAGTGCTGCTTTTGACACAGTGCACCCCAATTTCCTACTAGAACGGTTGGAAAAATGGATTGGTCTCTCAGGAACCGTCCTCTCGTGGTTCAGATCCTACCTCTCAGATAGGACGCACTGTGTTAAATCTGGCGAAATGACATCCGAGCCCTTTAATGTTACCTGTGGTGTTCCGCAGGGTTCAGTGCTTGGCCCCCTTCTTTTCAGCATTGACATGCTTCCATTAGGTGATATTATCCGCAAGTACAATATCAGCTTCCACTGCTACGCAGACGACACTCAACTATATCTTCCGTTGGAGGAATCTCCCACACTAAACTGTGGAAATTTAAAGGCCTGCCTCATTGAGATAAAAGAGTAGATGTCACTCAATTTCTTGCGTCTTAACTCTGAAAATACCGAAATGTTAGTCATTGGTCCATCTAAATGCCGTGACTTATTCTCAAAAACTGCAGTGAACATTGACAAATGTCACATCACACAGAGTGACTCAGTTAAAAATGTAGGTGTCATATTTGACCCTGATCTATCCTTTGAAACGCATGTAAAGAAAATTACTAGAACCACTTTCTTCCATCTACGTAACATTGCTAAAATCCGTTCAATACTGTCTCAGTCGGATGCGGAAATTATAATTCATGCGTTTGTTACCTCCTGTCTCGATTACTGTAATGCACTACTCTCTGGTCTCCCGAAGTCTAGAATCAAGTCTCTTCAGCTGGTACAAAATGCCGCAGCGAGGCTTTTAACTAGGACAAAAAAGTACGATCACATAACACCGATTTTGGCTAACCTGCATTGGCTCCCAGTTAGCCTTAGATGTGATTTCAAGGTTCTCTTAGTATTATATAAAGTCATACATGGACTTGCTCCCTCTTATCTTTCAGATCTGATTTGCCCTTATGTCCCGGTCCGAAGCCTACGATCTGAGAGTGCCGGTCTTCTGGTGATCCCAAGAGCAAAGAAGTGTTCTGCTGGTTCGAGAGCCTTCTCCATCCGGGCACCGGTGCTGTGGAATGCTCTTCCCCCTGAGATCCGATCTGCAACCTCAGTGGAAATGTTTAAATCTAAGCTTAAAACTCACTTCTACTCCATAGCATATGAATAACCTGCTCTTCTCGTCGGCTGAAAAATAGTCTGTGTAATATAGTGTAATAATCTGTGAAGTCCTTTGAGACTCTTCGTGATTTAGGGCTATACAAATAAAATTGACTTGACTTGACTTGACTTGACAGAAGGCTCCTTAAACAGTTAACTGATTCTTTATTGGCTGATTAAGAATTGTTTTTTATTAAACTAAATTTGGCATTTCTAGCATGGGCATTTTTTTAATGTCCGGGAAACTTGCATTAGATTTAGCATCAACTTCTAAAAAGATGCTAACGGCTAAAATGAAGTTAGGCATTAACTAAATAACGCTAGCATTGGCGGCTAGCTGCCTCGTCCACAATGCTAGCATCGGCATCAGGAGTTAAGGTCCAGGAAACTGGCAGTGGCTGCAAAAGGAATTTCGCATTCGCTTCTGAAGTGATGCTAACAGAGGAAGTCAAGTTAGCCACCAACACGTTAGCGAAAATATGAGCCCTTTTTCCTCACATGGTTAGTCTGCACCTTGCTCTTAGAATAGAACAAAATAGAATAGAATAAAATATACCTTAATTGTCATTGTTACAAAATGGGTTGAACATATTGTGACAACGAAATTGGACGTGGCACTCCAGTTTCACATTTAACAGTGAGGAGAAAAGAAAAGAAAGAAGATAAAGGTTATAATTTACACAATATATACACAAGAAATGTGGGCATGTAGGATGTTACATACAGTTTTGGGATCGTATTAGTGCAATATGCGGTAGTGCAAAAATAGTCAACATTGTGCAAAGTGAGCATAGGCATGAATACAATTTTACATCTGTATGAGGTAGCAAGAGTCTCAGTTTTTTGTGCGGTGTGTGTTAAGGGTGGTAACGGCTGTGGGGAAGAAACTGTCTCCGAGTCTGTTTGTTTTTGTTTTGTGTGACCTGCAGCGTCTGCCGGAAGGCAGCAGGTCAAAGAGGTGGTGGCCGGGGTGAGAAAGTCCTTGATGATGTTTTCTGCTCTGCTGAGGTAGCGAGAGCAGGCAATGTACTCCAGACTTGGTAGAGAGCAACTGACGATTCTCTGGGCTGTGTTGATGACCCTCTGAAGTGGTTTCCTGTCTCCTGCCGTGCACCCAGCATGCCAAACAAGCTGCGGGTTGAAATATGTCAACTTGATGTTGCCAAAGCCAGGTGCCTCTCACAAAGACACTGTACTTGTATTTCTTTATCTCTCTCTCTCTCTCTCTCTCTCTCTCTCTCTCTCTCTCTCTCTCTCTCTGTCTTTCTCTCTTCCACCCCTTTTTTCCCCACTCTCTGTCTCTGTCTCTTTCATTCTCTGTTTCTCTCTTTTTCTTTTCCTTTGTTCCTCTTTGTCTTTTTAACTTCTTTTGCTCTAACTTCTTTTTTCCTTTTCTCTCTTTTCTCTTTCTCTCTTCCTACCCTTTGCACTTTCTTTTCTCTTTTCTCTCTTTCTGTCTTTCTATTTCTCTTTGGATTTCTTTCTTCCTCTCCCTTTCTTTCCCCCTCTCTCACGACTCTTTTTATCTCTTTTGTTTCTCACGCTCTCTCTCCCTCTCTCTCTCTCTCTCTCTCTCGCTCTTTCTTTGTCCTGTCCTCTCTCCTTTTCCCTCCCTCTTTCTCTTATTTCTTTATCTCTCTTTTTCTTTCTCTTAAATCTACTAGACCGGCCCCCGACAGAATGTTTGTTCTATCATGCGGCCCCCGAGTTAAAATGAGTTTGGCACCCCTGAATTAGACATACAAAATTCCCCCCGCCCCCTTCAAGCAAACCTAAATATTTGCTAGTTGTCATCCAATTTCCTCAACGACAAGCAAATGTCTTTGTTAATGTGTGTCACCAAAACTATAATTAAATGTCTTATTGTTTTCTCAGATATTTTTAAACAAAAAACATTTCAGGCTTCATCGATTACACATCCAAAAGTTTTTCCTCCCTTTTCCTCCTAGTAACCACAATATTTGCGAGTTGACATCTGGTTTCCATGGCAACGATTATGTCACTCATGTTCTTCACCCTCTGCAGTCAGTGCAGTGTGTTTTGGCAAGTCTGGGAGGACGGGGAGTGAGGGGGGGACGGAGGTTGTTGATATCACATTTTGTACGAGGATTAAAGTCACATAGTGAAACTTCTTTTCTCAGGGTTAAGGGTAAAGATTTGGTAAGGGTAGTGTTGTCAAACATGCGTCTTGTGGGCCGGATCACGCCCGCCAAGGGTTTGAATCTGGGCGCGAGACAACGCCGAGGCAAGCGCAAGAGAACAATGAGCTGCAGTTTTAAATATGTCCGCAAGATGTCGCCAGAAACAGGCACCACTCCCTAAGCAATCCTAAATGCGTTCCTTTCTCTCTCTCTTTCTCTCTTTTTTCACTCTGTCTTTCTTATGCTTTCCTCTTTTTGTCTATTTTTCTCTCCCCCTGCTACTTTTCTCTCTCTCCTTTTCCCCCTCGTTTTCTCTTCTCTCTCTCTTACTTCTCTCTCTATGCATCTTTCTTTCTTTCTTTCAGGTCTCTCTTTATCTCACACTTTTTCATCTCTATTTTTCTCATGGTCTCTCTCGCTAACTTTTTTTCTCTATCTCTCCCTTTTATTTTTCTCTCTTTCGCTTTTTCACTTTTTTTCTGTCTCTCTCTTTCTCCCTGTCTTTCTCTCTTTCTCCATTTATTATCCCTCTCCTTACTCTCTCTTCTCTCATTTTATCCCTGTCCACGCTCTCTCTTTATTCATTTTTCTCTCTTGGGTTTCTCCCTTTTTCTCTCCCTCATGTTGTCTCATTTTCTCTCCCCATATCCTGTTTTCTCCATTTTCGTTTTCTTTCATTCTCTTTTTATTTCTCACTCTTTCTCTTCTCTCTTCATCTCTTTTTCTCTATTTATTTCTCCGTTTCCTCCTCCCTTTCTCCCTTTCGTTCTTCCCCTTCTGTCTGTCTCTCTCATCCCCCCTTTTAACCCTATTGCTTTTTTCTTTCTTTCATTCTCTTTAATTCAGTGGTCTGGGCCCTGAGATTGTGCTTTTTCTATGAAGTGTCCTCCCCCCCAGCTAAAATGAGTTTGACACCCCTGGATTAGGGGTAAGGGTTAGGGTGGATAACTGAATGTCCCACAGACTTTTATTTTCCACGCTCGTAAACTAAACACATCAACATGTCCTGCTTTCCCCTTTTAATTATCCCTGCAATCGTTCTTTTTTGATAGCGTCCCGGAAGGGGCGCGGTCCAGTTTCCAGGGGTGTTACTGGTGACGTCATCAACATAAACCACACCCTTCGGACGGAAAACAGATGTGGCGATCCACGGCTGACCGAAAGGGACAAAAGGGAGAAAATCAAGAGTGGGTGGAAAGTTGCAAAAGAGCCACACCCGCACAAGAATTCTGACTGCGAAAATAGTTCACA
Source organism: Urocampus carinirostris (assembly GCF_059441175.1). Classification (NCBI taxonomy): domain Eukaryota; kingdom Metazoa; phylum Chordata; class Actinopteri; order Syngnathiformes; family Syngnathidae; genus Urocampus; species Urocampus carinirostris. Next base: position 6,826,055 of record NC_142350.1, on the reverse strand, counting down.
TAGGATTTTTGTTTTAAAAGGGAACTTCTCTTACTTATTTTCCTGGGATATTTTTAAAGGGACAGTGCGTATTATTCAGTGCCTCGGAGTAGTTAAAATCAATGTTGGATCACAAGCAAAAATACATGAACTATCATTTAAAAGTGTTTTTTTTTACATTCTTGTAGGTTGAGAAATTTGTATTTATATCACATAACATGAGGATCACCTAGTGGGAGCTGACATGTTTTTTCCACCATCTTGCTGCTACGGGAACCCCCCAAAACACAAACATTTGCCACTTTCTTTCTTTTTCCCCTCTTTTCATCTTTTGTTCTTTTTTTCCCTTCCTCTCTTTCTATGTTGTTTTTCATTCTTTTTTCCCTTCTTTTCTTTTTAATTTCTCCCTTTTCCTTTTTTCTTTTCTTCCCTTTTCTGACCCTTTCTTTTGTAATCCTTTTTTTGTTGATTTTTCAAATTTGGCCTTTTATTCTTTTCCTTTTTTCCCCTTTATTACCAGAAGGCCGGGATAAAAAAAGAAAAATAATGGAGTTCTTATGGTTAAATATCCCTCACGGTCCCTTTAACGTATGGAGTTAGCGAAAAAAAGAAAAATCCCTTACATTAGCAAAAATATTGGGGAATGTTTTCCAATTTATTCAGGATTTTTGTTTTTCCAAAATGTAAAAAGAACACTAGCTTGTTTACAAAGAATATTATTACACATTCTGCCCTCTAGAAGGCACACATACAACTACTTAAACAACAACCCGATTCCTTAAAAGGACAGTATATATTTATCTTGGATCATTTATCGATGAAATTAAAACGCAATATTGTGATTCTTGTTTGTATTACTCAAAATTATACGTGAACTAAATGCAAAATTATGAATTATGTTACTTTAATGTTGCAAAAAGGTTTGAAAATGTTTGCCGATCTGGTAAGATGGTAAGAACGGGTAACATTTTTATTTTTAGCAAAAATAATAATTATTTGTATCGACTCGCTTACAAGGCAACAGACTATCGCAGATAGTTGGACGCACTCTGCTCATGACTTAATGGTCTTCTTTACTAAGAAGATTCAATGCATACAGGAAGAAATTGCTAAAGAAATTATTAATACCACACATATTAAAGGACTGGAATTTAAAGATGCACGACAGGGTGGCTGCCCTGGGAAATTGTCCAGCTTTAATGAACTGTCACTTTATGATCTCAAACAGGTGGTGAATGCGGCCAAACCGACAACTTGCCAGTTCGACCCGCTCCCAGGTTTTCTTATTAAAAGTCTTTTTGGTGTCCTTGGACCTTCAGTTCTAAATATTATAAACATATCACTCTCCTCAGGTGTAGTTCCAGCAGCTTTTAAGTCCGCCGTTATTAAACCCACACTGAAACGACCCAACCTTGATCCAGAAATCTTATGTAATTATAGACCTGTGTCAAACGTACCTTTCCTTTCTACTAAAGTACTTGAAAAAGTAGTGGCACAGCAGCTGAATGATTTCATATCCGAGAATAACCTTTTTGAATCCATGCAATCAGGATTCAGGGCTAACCACTCTACTGAGACAGCTCTGATCAAGGTAACAAATGATATCCTACTGGCAATGGATTCTGGCGCTCCATCACTTTTGCTGCTGCTGGATCTTAGTGCTGCTTTTGACACAGTGCACCCCAATTTCCTACTAGAACGGTTGGAAAAATGGATTGGTCTCTCAGGAACCGTCCTCTCGTGGTTCAGATCCTACCTCTCAGATAGGACGCACTGTGTTAAATCTGGCGAAATGACATCCGAGCCCTTTAATGTTACCTGTGGTGTTCCGCAGGGTTCAGTGCTTGGCCCCCTTCTTTTCAGCATTGACATGCTTCCATTAGGTGATATTATCCGCAAGTACAATATCAGCTTCCACTGCTACGCAGACGACACTCAACTATATCTTCCGTTGGAGGAATCTCCCACACTAAACTGTGGAAATTTAAAGGCCTGCCTCATTGAGATAAAAGAGTAGATGTCACTCAATTTCTTGCGTCTTAACTCTGAAAATACCGAAATGTTAGTCATTGGTCCATCTAAATGCCGTGACTTATTCTCAAAAACTGCAGTGAACATTGACAAATGTCACATCACACAGAGTGACTCAGTTAAAAATGTAGGTGTCATATTTGACCCTGATCTATCCTTTGAAACGCATGTAAAGAAAATTACTAGAACCACTTTCTTCCATCTACGTAACATTGCTAAAATCCGTTCAATACTGTCTCAGTCGGATGCGGAAATTATAATTCATGCGTTTGTTACCTCCTGTCTCGATTACTGTAATGCACTACTCTCTGGTCTCCCGAAGTCTAGAATCAAGTCTCTTCAGCTGGTACAAAATGCCGCAGCGAGGCTTTTAACTAGGACAAAAAAGTACGATCACATAACACCGATTTTGGCTAACCTGCATTGGCTCCCAGTTAGCCTTAGATGTGATTTCAAGGTTCTCTTAGTATTATATAAAGTCATACATGGACTTGCTCCCTCTTATCTTTCAGATCTGATTTGCCCTTATGTCCCGGTCCGAAGCCTACGATCTGAGAGTGCCGGTCTTCTGGTGATCCCAAGAGCAAAGAAGTGTTCTGCTGGTTCGAGAGCCTTCTCCATCCGGGCACCGGTGCTGTGGAATGCTCTTCCCCCTGAGATCCGATCTGCAACCTCAGTGGAAATGTTTAAATCTAAGCTTAAAACTCACTTCTACTCCATAGCATATGAATAACCTGCTCTTCTCGTCGGCTGAAAAATAGTCTGTGTAATATAGTGTAATAATCTGTGAAGTCCTTTGAGACTCTTCGTGATTTAGGGCTATACAAATAAAATTGACTTGACTTGACTTGACTTGACAGAAGGCTCCTTAAACAGTTAACTGATTCTTTATTGGCTGATTAAGAATTGTTTTTTATTAAACTAAATTTGGCATTTCTAGCATGGGCATTTTTTTAATGTCCGGGAAACTTGCATTAGATTTAGCATCAACTTCTAAAAAGATGCTAACGGCTAAAATGAAGTTAGGCATTAACTAAATAACGCTAGCATTGGCGGCTAGCTGCCTCGTCCACAATGCTAGCATCGGCATCAGGAGTTAAGGTCCAGGAAACTGGCAGTGGCTGCAAAAGGAATTTCGCATTCGCTTCTGAAGTGATGCTAACAGAGGAAGTCAAGTTAGCCACCAACACGTTAGCGAAAATATGAGCCCTTTTTCCTCACATGGTTAGTCTGCACCTTGCTCTTAGAATAGAACAAAATAGAATAGAATAAAATATACCTTAATTGTCATTGTTACAAAATGGGTTGAACATATTGTGACAACGAAATTGGACGTGGCACTCCAGTTTCACATTTAACAGTGAGGAGAAAAGAAAAGAAAGAAGATAAAGGTTATAATTTACACAATATATACACAAGAAATGTGGGCATGTAGGATGTTACATACAGTTTTGGGATCGTATTAGTGCAATATGCGGTAGTGCAAAAATAGTCAACATTGTGCAAAGTGAGCATAGGCATGAATACAATTTTACATCTGTATGAGGTAGCAAGAGTCTCAGTTTTTTGTGCGGTGTGTGTTAAGGGTGGTAACGGCTGTGGGGAAGAAACTGTCTCCGAGTCTGTTTGTTTTTGTTTTGTGTGACCTGCAGCGTCTGCCGGAAGGCAGCAGGTCAAAGAGGTGGTGGCCGGGGTGAGAAAGTCCTTGATGATGTTTTCTGCTCTGCTGAGGTAGCGAGAGCAGGCAATGTACTCCAGACTTGGTAGAGAGCAACTGACGATTCTCTGGGCTGTGTTGATGACCCTCTGAAGTGGTTTCCTGTCTCCTGCCGTGCACCCAGCATGCCAAACCGTAATGCAGTACGTCAGAATGCTCTCCACTGTGTTATTGTTCGTAAAATTAGACCTTTTACACTTAAAAAGGACAGTTTGGATATTTTTGGCGTTTAGGAGTGCAAGGAGAGGCCAACTGGGATTGGTAGAGGCAGCAGCTGTGTGTGAGAGGCGGGGCTAACAGGGAGGGGGAGGGGCCAAAAACCTCTCTCTCACTCTCTCTCTAACAACACATGCGCCAAGTCCACAAGGCAGAAGAGCCACACAGTGGAACTTTCCAAGTAAGTTTATGTCACTTTCTGATGCTTCTTGACACTAACAAAGATGTTATATAATGAAATTGTGAATATGCTTGATTGCTAATAAGATTTTCGAGAAGGTTTGTTCAAACCTCACTTTGTGTTTGCTGTTAAAAACGTAATATTGGAATATAATATTGTGAATGTGCTTAATTGCTGTTGAGATTGTCATGATTGTGTTCTGTTTTTAGTGTCAATAAATTTGTTCAAACCCCAAAAAATTTCTTAAAAGGTTAGTTATATAAGCTAAAACAGCGGGTTTTCAACAAGGAAGATTTTTGTACATTTCATTGCTCGCAAAAATTCACTTCAAAGCTTCTAGATTCAGAAAGTTCGCTGTTAAAATTGTGTTTGTTACATCAATAAAGAAAGATTTTTTGGGGATATAAAATTAGGTCTATTTTACTATTACTTAAAATTATGAGAGAGAGTTGAATTAAAAGCTTCTAAGGACCAGAAAGTTGGCTGTTAATTAAAAAAGAAGAGAGACCACAAAAAATAAAAAAACATATAAAATAAATTAATTAATATAACATTTAAATGTATTCGTGCCTTTTTTTTAACTTATTGATTTTATTGTGTGCAGCATGGAAATATGAATTATTTTTTGAAAATGAAACTTTTTTTCCCCTGTAAAACAAAAAGGTAATACTAATTAAAATGACATTTGCCAAAGTCAGTTTTTCTCAAACCGTTACAAACCAGAAACTGTTTGTTGTGTAAATTCAAAATAAAATAAAAATAATGAAAAGAGTGATGCTTTAAAAGGATGGATAAATAAATATACTACCAAAAGTATTGAATGAATATTATCGTATCCATTGTGATGTTTGAATGGTTGCTGTAAAAATGTAAACACGAAATTTAAATGAAGAAATACTATATATTTACTCTTTTCTGGAATAATAATATTTCCATTGAGATAAATTATTTGCCAGTGTTTAAATCAGGGGTGTCAAACAGGCGGCCCGCGGGCCAGATCAGGCCCGCTATGGGATTGAATCTGGCCCACGAGACATCGCTCAGAAGAGCGCAAGAGAAAAACGAGCTGCAGGTTGAAATATATCCACTTGATGTCGCCAAAGCCAGGTTCCTCTCAGAAATGCTTCACTTGTATTTCTCTCTCTTTCTCTTCCTCCCTTTTTCTCTTACTGTCTATCTCTCTGTCTCTCTCACTTTCCCTGTCTCTCTTTTTCTCTTTCTTTGTTACTCTTTGTCTCTTTCTCTCTGTGTCTTTTTACCTTCTTTTGCTCTTTCTTCTTTTTTTCCTTTTCTCTTCCTTTTCTCTCTTTCGCTCTCTCTTGCTTTCCGCTTCTCTCTTTCTCCCATTCTCTCTTCTTTCCTTCTCTCGTTCTTTCTGTCTCTCTATTCTCTCTCTCATTCTCACTCTCTCTCTCTCTTTCTCCTTTCGCTTTCTTTGTCCCACCTTCTCTACATTTCTCTCCTTCTCTTTCCCTTATTCTTTTTTTCTTTCTCCCTAATCTAGAAGTCCGGCCCCCGAGAGAATGTTTGTTCTATCGTGTAACCCCGAGTTAAAATGAGTTTGACACCCATGGTTTAATTCATGTTTTTTGCAGGCTTCCTAAAATAAGTGTAGTTGCCAAATAATCTTTTGCAATATGATAACGCAAGATTTTTAAATATAGATAGATATGCATTTAATTCACCAATTATTAAATAAATAATTTTAATTATTAATTAATTTTTACCTTTTTTTCCTTGTCAAATAAAAAAACTAATAGAATCGAACAGAATTTACTTTTATTGTCATCTTTTGTAACAATGCACACAGAACGTTAAACTGTAGCGAGCCGATGCAGCCGCAGCCAAACCGGGCGCCGCCATTTTAGACCCAACTGTCGTGTGGGGAGTCATTAGGTGACCAAACCCCCAATTCCAACCCTTAATACCGAGCACCAAGCAGGGAGGCAATGAGTAAGTGTAAGTCTCAGGTATGACTGGGCCAAGGCTTGAACAAGCGACCTCCCGGTCTCGGAGCGGGCACCCTACCATCTAGGCTACCGACCTGGTTGACTTATGATCATTTAATAAATGGTTGAATAAAGCTGTGTTTCTCAACTGGTGGGTGAGGACCCAAACGTTTTCATTGGGTCGTGGCCTTTGCCTTGGCAAAATTATTCTCAGAAGAAGAAAAAACGGAGGGTTGATTACACTCCTTAACAGTAGATCGCGATAATGCCCTGTTCGAGCTTTTCTTCCTGTCCAGCCAATCAGTGCCGTCCCAATTGTGTTTGGGAGGGAATACATTTCGTTTTATTGTGAGTGTGTCGGTTTTATTTCCTACCGCTACTGGAAAGGACAGTAAATGGTTTAAAAATGTTCTGTTTCTAGTTATTCACCAGTATATTACTCTTTAATATCTACATAGATAAATAATTGTTGATGTTTATTTTTATTTTGGGTAAAAATCATTTTCGGTATGTGTCTAAATGGTTTATAAATGTTGTATTTCAAGTTTTTCTTCAGTATATTACCCCTTATTGTCTACATAATCAAATAACTATAGTTGGGTGGAATGCTGGGTCCTGAAGTCAGATCAGTTGAGAACCACTGGAATAAAGTATATCAGTATAAATTACTGGATGCAATATTGGCATATTAGTGCAAAATAATGGCTAACTGACAGATATTTTTCACGTAATTTATTTGCTTGTTTTACTTGTGAAATAAGATAAAACTATCCAAAAATATGGAATATAATACTAGAAAATTAGCAAACATGGGTAAAAAAATGGAATTGGTTTCTGCAGTGTAGTGTCACCTATGTTTGTTTATTCGTTCTGTACTATTTCTTATGCTTTCCTAGATGCAAACCGTCCAATAACAGTGAGGCTGGTAGAAGTCCTGCCCCCAAGCCCTGCCCCTGCGATGTCCCGGTGGAGGTCGACGGGCGATTTGGTTCGGTGGGACGTACACGAAGTGTTTGGGCTCGATGCCAAGGCTCAACGCGGGCACAAAAAAACGGGAGGATCCCTGGGACGGGCCATTGGCTGGTTGAGGAGCAGCCACAAAAAGAAGAAGAATAAAAGGAAGAAGAGTGCCGCCCTGGTGGCCGATGGACTCCAGGAGGCTGCAAAAGGTAATGTCGAAATATTTCATTGGAGTTTGATTTTTCATTCATTAACAGGTGCCCAAAGGAAGCAGGCTGAGGCCAAAGCTTTATTGTATTTATTTGCAAATGTTCAGTGTGGAAATAAAAGAAAAATGTAAGAAAATAAAATTTAAAAAGTAGAAAATAAATATTGTTATTATATAGATAGATAGATAGATAGATAGATAGATACTTTGTTCATCCCCGAAGGGAAATTCACATTTCCAGCAGCATCCCTGAGCTGAGAACAATCGAAAATAACACGGGAGCTGCTGGAGTGGCTGCCATTCGTGACGGCGCCGGAAGAAAAGATTCAATTTGAATCATGTACAAACAAACAAACAATTGAATCATGTACAAACAAACAAACAAACAAAATATTCATGTTTCAATAAGTGGAGTGTTAATAAAATGGGGGGAAAAAATTTCTGATACTGATATAACCAGGTAAAACTAATTTTAAGTTACCTGTCCAAATGAATGTTGTGCCATCTCACCTTTCCCACTATGTATAATATTATATCATAATAAAAATAATAAATGACAAAACAATATTTATTTGAGTAAAAAATATTAGTTCCACCAAGTTATGATTTTCTAATCTATAATAATCGATAATTTCATCGAGTTTTTATTTGCTAATATTTGTATTCTACTCTTATAATTTACTTTGAGATTTAGTTTTTGTAAAATAGGAAAAATAGGATAATTATTTTGTTTATTTTTTGGAGTAAAATTTGTTGGTTTCACAAGATTATAATTTATAAACATGTTTCATTTGTGTCAATTTAACTTGATTACTTATTTAATATTATTTGGAAAATAATAATGGAAATATTTTGAGGAAAATAATTATAGAAATATTTTGATCATTTTAATATAATTTTGAAATGAAAAATAATTTCAGAAATTACTTTAAATAATCAAAATTATATTTTGCTTGATGATTTAATTTTGGTAAAATAATAATAATATAATGCAATTATTACTACGATTGAAAGAAAATTTCGAAATGGTTTCTATTGTTTTCTATTTAAGAATAAGTGTTAGTAAAACGGTAAAATATATAGTTATTTTTGGAATGAAACATGATAGGAAAAAAAACATTCAAATTGTTAATATCATTTTCTACTCAAGGTTTAGTTTTACTAAAATGGGGAAAATATGTAATAAAATTCAAATCATTTTTATCTAATTCAAAAATCTTTTTGAAATATTTTTATCTATCTATCCATCCATTATCTGCACCCCTCGTCCTCAGTAGGGCCGCGGGAATGCTGGAGCCCATCCCAGCTGTCCTCGAGCAGTGGGCAGCAGACACCCTGAACTGGTTGCCAAACTCAAAAATCATTCTCCATTTAATATCCTTTGATCAGTTTAAGTAGTATTTTTCTCTTTTTAACAATATTTGTAACTTTATTTTAATCTTATAGTAAAAAAGGTTGCTGTATTTTTTTTGTAAGTGTATTAAAATAAGACAAAAAAGTATTTCAATCATGTAAACAATGTCGTCTTAGTTTACAACATTTATATAGTATTTATCTTCTCCTCAAATGTTGTCCTGATTTAAAAAATGTGACATTGGTTTCCGAGACCAAAATATTCTTCCCATTTTTCACAAATCGTCCCAAAACTTTTGTCAATAGATGACGCCATTCCTGTATGAACAGACGCTGATCCCTAAATCCCCCCAGTCCCCCCTTTTTTTCTACGTTTGCTGATGCGTCAGCTCGGGGATAACGGCCCACCGTCGTCCTTTCCTGTTTTCATTCCACCCCAAGAGCCCTGAAAACTTTGCAAATATCTACCTTTTGAATGGGTGCTAAAGTTATTTTGAAAAATCATTATTCTTCTACATGATTCACGGATATCGTCTCTTTATATAAAAAACGGGGTTCGGACGGGTGCTTGAAACCCTTAAAATGCTTGAATTTGAACGTTGTGCTTTGAAGGATTGAAACGTGCTTGAATTTTAGGTCAAGTGTTTGTAAATGCTTGAAATTATTGCCACGATTCACAACAAATCCGCTTTAAAATGATGCCATCACTGATCTCTAATGGCTTTACTTGGTCATTGCTGTCTTCTTCTCTCGTGATTAACTGCAGCTGGAAATTGTTTGTATAGCATTGTCCTATAGAGCGTATAGGACGGTGCATGCTACACCCAAACAGGGTACGATGAAACGTGTATTAGTGCAAGCATTCCGTTTCAATTATATATAAATTCATATATATAAATAAAGTTATATAAATCACAGATATATATTTGGTTCTGCAAAATACATGATTTACACCGGATGTTTTCTTTTAACTGTACTGGAGAAATTGGAAAATAGGCTTTGAGAGTCCTTAAAAAGTGATTGAATTGTCCCATTTAAAGGGTATCATTAATTTTGTCTTCTTATATAATTTTTTTTTTAAAAAGTCCTAAATAAGGTAACAAACATTTTGTAATTCTTTCACAACTTTACCGTGAAAGACCAGTGATTTCGAGAATAATATTGTGATGATCTTTGTTGTTTAAAATAAACACTTGAATCAAAAAGGAATACAAAACACCCCCCCGAATGCTAATTAAAAGTCTGTTTTGGCCCTTGCATCCGTTTAGCAAGCTAATTTTGGAAGTGCTCAATTTGGTTCGACTACAGCTGGAAAACATTACCAGGGCGTGCGAGGCCAGGAGATAAACATACGCCTCACTCTCTCTCTCCCTCTATCACTCTCTCTTGCCTTCTTGTTTTCTCTCTCTAGTTCTCTCTTTATTCACTCTCTCCTCTCTTATCTGTGTTCCTCACTCTCTTTCTCTCTCGTTCTTTCTCTTTAGATATCTGTTTGTCTATCTCTATATCTGTCTATGTCTATCTCTCGATCTCTATGTCTATCTCTATCGCTTGCTCTGTCTCTTTTGTTCTCCCCTCGCATTGTCTTTTTCTCCTTCTCTCTCTCCTCCGCTTTTGTCTTTCTAACTCGATCTTTCTTTTCTCTCCTTCTTGCTCTATCTTTCATTCTCACTCTCACTCTGTCACTTTTTTGTTTTTCTTTCCTCTTCTTTCTTTCTCTGTATCTCTATAGCTTTCTCTCAGGCTCTCTCTCTCTTTGGGCCCTTCTTTCCTTTCTCTCTATCTTGCTTAATCTCATCGCTGTCTTTTTTTCTCCCTCTTTCTCACTTGCTCTTTCTCTTTTTCCTTTTCTTTCTCTACTGCTTTCTTTTCTTCTCTCCACCATTCTCTCTCACTCTCTTTTCTCTCGCTCTCTTTCTCATTTTGTCTTTTTTAACTTTCATTCTTACTTTCTCCTGATTTCTCTTGCTTTCTTGCTCTCACTTTCTGTCCCTCTATCCTAACTGCTCTTTGTATCTCTCTTTTTTCTTTTCTTTACTTTTTCTCTCTCGCTATTTCTCCAAACCGGACTCTCATTTTCCTCTCTTTTTTACTTTCTCTATTTTCTCCATTTCATTCTCCCTCTCTCTCTGTATCTCTCACCTTTTAGCTCTCTATTTCTTACTTTCATTCTCACTCTCTTTATCTGTCTTTTGCTTTCTATCTGTCGTTTTCTCTCGCTTTCTTAACCACTGTTTGTACCTTTCTTTTACTCTCTCTTCAGTTTTCTCTCTATTTCTCGATACTGCTCTCTCTTTTTCTTCTCCTTTTGTTACTTTCCCACATTTTATCACTCGCTACCCCTGTCACGCTCTGTTCTTTTCTTTTTCTCTGACTATCTCTCTTTACCGCTCTTTTTTCTTTTTCCATTTCTCTTTTCCATGTGTTTTCTCTCACTTTCTGGCTCTTTATTACAGCTCTTTCTCATTTGATTACTGTCTCTTTACTTTCTCTTTTTTTTCTATTGACTCTCTCTTAACCTCTCTGATTTATTTTTCCATCTATTTTTTCTTTGTGTCTTTTATGTCACTTTCTAACTCACCCTGTTTTCCCTCTATTTTGCTTTACCACACTCTTTACCTCTCTCACTCGTTTTTATATGTCTTTCTCTCTCTCTAGCTAACTTTCAGTTACTCACAGTTCGTATTGAGATCATATAACGAGAATTTATTTGATTAAGACAATTTTGATCCAGATACATTTCAAAGAGGAAAGAATCGAACCGTGCGCCTACTTTAAAACAGGTTCAAACTGTTTTTTGTCAAACCAGATATACTGTACAGCGTTACTTAGCAAATGGAGGGCATTAAAGATATGGAAGAAATGTTTTTATAGGCACTAATGAGGGCGTGAGCATAAATAAATAATGGCTTGTTTCAGTTTTGTAACGGCACCGCCTTGCCACTAGATGGCAGTGCTACAAAGATTGATTTTGTGTTCTTGTTGCATGGAATTGACTCGAAGATGTTGCGTTCAAGGTCATTTCAGTTCAGCCCGCAATAATTACCCTGTCATTATTTTTGGGGTGCAGCTTGTGAGGAGTGGGGCATGCTGGGGGTTCTTGTTCTAGAATGATCTCATCTCTCTGCTTTCACTCCTTAAGGAGAAAGTAAACAAAACCAAAAAGCCGAACTCGAGACTCAGAGTCGCCGTCTCTGAAGATTCTCAGCCTGCAGCCATAAAAAGAGGGCGGAGGGGGGGGGTTATAAATTCTTCACCGGGATGCTAAGCAACCCCCCTTCTTCCACCTCCTCGTTCTGCGAATCTGTTCAAGAGACTCCACCGCGATGTGGGCAATTTTGTTTTTCAGACGAGAGATATTTCGTTTCACAGGACGCAAAGCGATATGGCGGCCTCGATATCGATTGGCGATAGGAGGCTTGCTTCCTAAATATTAAGTCCTCGTCGTGAAAAGCATTCTACGTAACGGGTAAATCAATCAAAAGATGGCATTCTAGACTCTCTAGAACAGGGGTCAGGAACCTATGGCTCTTCTCATGAGTACCGGGTACATGTGGGTCAGATAGAAAAGAGACCTCGTGCAGTTTTTCCATATTTTTCATCATGCAGACCTGATTGTCACACATGCTTAGCGGCAACAATTCTATAATATCGTATTGTAGGGTCCTGTTTGTTTAGGAGACAATTTTAACTAGAGTTTACAGTCAAGGTGTCACACCAACAGTAAATCGTTCAATAATCTTTTATATTGAAGCTCATTAAACAATCTATGGCAGGGGTCAGCAACCTTTTCGGTGCGGAGTGCCACTTTCAAATTTCCTTGTAAATCAGTGTGCCACACCAAGATTAATGACTCGCACAATAATTTTTTCATATCCAACAGAGCTGTCGTTTAACACCAGTCCAAATATACAACATGGATATACATTGAATCGTATGACCAACCAATTATATCTTTCACTATTCTTGTTCATCAACAAACTAAAAAATGAATGTGAGCCACATGTGAAAAGGCCTGTAGACATCCATAACTTCAACCATTCTTCATCAACAATGAACTACACTCAAAAAGGAAGTGATATGGACAGCTACATCAATTAAATCTTATTTCAGAAACTATCAAAACTTGAAAAACACACACACGCATTGGGACTTTTTATTCAGGAGTTAGCAGGGGGGGGGGGGGGGGGTGTTGGCAGGCATTTTACCTGCTAAAATGTCACTCCCCTGCTAATACGGACCCTGTTTGAGGTATAGACTCGTGACTTCTAGGGTAACCTTCAGTGACACAAATGTCAGCACAGTGATTTTGAAGAGTTTCAGAACGTTTCTCATAATATTACTATTATTAATAATAATAATAGTAGTAATAAAACGAACTAGATTTGTCAAACACCTATTCAGTAACACATCACAAAGTGGAGTTTTGCTGGGGAGTCTGATTTAGGCACTACACCGTAACTGGACACAGCGTGTTTTAATGTATCAGCCTTTTCAGACTCGTCCTTGAATTCATGTTCATGTTTCGTCTCGTAATGACGTTTAACACTTGACTTTGGCCTGGACGGATCTATTGACACTAACAAAGATGTTATATAATGAAATTGTGAATATGTTTGATTTTCGAGAAGGTTTGTTCAAACCTCACTTTGTCTTTGCTGTTAAAAACGTAATATTGGAATATAATATTGTGAATGTGCTTAATTGCTGTTGAGATTGTCATGATTGTTTTCTGTTTTTAGTGTCAATAAATTTGTTCAAACCAAAAAACTTGACGTGCGAGGTACAACGCTCTCGAGGCATAATGCACAGACAGCACGGTCATTTTTTGCATAAAGCCCCAGTCATCTGTCCACGCTGGCTTAAAAGAACCAGATTTTTTCGCTGGGGGAGCTGTCGTGATTCGTTCATGTATCGCGCGCCGGTGTTTCTGTGGGTTAGGGTTAACACAGATCTCTCCTCTGCGAGGCACCGCGCAGACACACGCTCACTGTAAAGCCGTTAAACAATGGAAGCACGCAATGAAAATGTCTAAATTTCAGGTAAAAATGCCCATTTAAAAAAGAAATCATTATTACTTTGCCGTGCTGCTCGCGTGCCACTGGTTAACCACTCGCGTGCCACTGCTGGCGCGCGTGCCATAGGTTGCCGACCCCTGATCTATGGTTGTTGTTGAGACACCTTCAACCCAAAACAAACTTTTACCTATAGGCTTGAGCAAAGAATGTAGAGCAATTTGATTGGGTGAGTGGTAGAAACGGGGGGAGCTATACACAGGACAGGACCTGAGCACTCCTTCACGCCCTTCTGCACTGTCAGTACTTTGGTATTCTCGATTGCAGTATTTTGTGACATTTTCACAAAAGAACTTTTCTTGCACCTGGTTTTGAAACCATGATCTGATGGTTAAAATAAGCCTCTGGGAGCGGCTAATAGCTGCGCATTTTGTACTGTATTTTTGACTTTGTATTTTGACAAGGCAATATTTTATTGTCCAGGTACTTTGTAACCTCAACTTTTGTTTGTAGGGATTGTGAAGTACCACCAATACTGGTATTGACCCGTTTTGATTTGTGTTATCGATGCATGTACAAGACATCTGTTTATTCTAAGAGTAAATCTCAAATATATTCTATTCTAGTCTATTCTTTTTAATACATCACATGATGCTTACTCAAAGAGATGCATCTCTATTGTCTAAAGAATTTTTTCAATTTTTTTAGCTCTTATTTTATTGTTTTCATTCATGCAAAAAATATATATTTTTAATAATAGAAGCAAAACAGTTTCCTCCTCTAGCCACTAGGCTGCAGGCTACAGCTCGCCACTAACCGCTACTGTTATTGTTAGCTGCTCCTTCTTTGTCCTTCAGTGAGTTGCCATTGCTGCTCATTCAAGGCAACATCACGGGGTTCTGTAATTCAGGCGTCTTTAATTTCCCCCGCCCCCCACTATTTCCTTCTCTGGCCACTGATTTTAGCCACTTGGCTGCAGGCTATGGATCACTGCAATCCGCTATTGTATTGTTAGCTGCTCATGCAAGGGAAAGATGCTGAATCCTATGATTCAGGCCTCTGGGGCCTTTTTCCACTGTTTCATTCTCTAACCAGTCATGTGAGATACTTGGCTGCATTCGGTGTCCCACTGCTTGAAAAATTCTGGTTCACACTTGCCATCTTTTATTGACCCTTTTATTAGCTTTTTCCACTAGCCCATAAGTTAGCCTCTTAGACTGGCTCTGAGCAACTCCATCTTTTGGCTGTTTTCAGCTGCTCGTGTGTGTCCAGCTTGCTCGGTCTTTTGTCGTTGCTTGCGAGAATTAAAAGATTTTATTTCCCGTCACAAGCTGAAATTCATCCTCGGTCACGAAAATTCTGGAAGTATGCTTCTGAATTTTCGGACGTTCGTAGTGCGTCTTCTTCAAATGCATACGCTTCGGCTACCTTCTAAGCTACAACAACCTCTAGTGGTGAATATTTACACACTGTCACCTTAAGAAAAAATAGGTGCCATCTCATCTGAAACCGTAACCAAACTCTCCTCTGGCATCTTATGGCGAGTCAAGTAAAAAAATAAGCTGTGGTGTCAAACATGCAGCCCGTGAGCACTGGATGTCGCCAAAGCCAGGCACCACTCACAAAGCAACTTGAGCTGGATTTCTTTTTCTTTCTTTCTCCAGCCCTTTCTTACTCACTTCTCTATTCTCTGTCTGCCTCCTCTCTTTTTCTCTTTTTAGCTTTCTCTTTTTCTTCACTCTCTCTATTTTCCGATCTCTGTTGCCCTTTTGCCATCACTTTCTCATTCTTTCCTTCTCTCTCTTTCTTTTTTTCTTTTGTTCTCTAGCCCTTTCTTACTCACTTCTTTATTCTCTCTCTGCCTCCTCTCTTTTCCTCTTTTTAGCTTTCTATTTTTCTTCACTCTCTATTTTCCGATTTCTGTTGCCCTTTTGCCATCACTTTCTCATTCTTTCCTGCTCTCTCTATCTTTTTCTTTCGTTTTCTAGCCCTTTCTTACTCACTTCTTTATTCTTTGTCTGCCTCCTCTCTTTTTCTCTTTTCAGCTTTCTCTTTTTCTTCACTCTCTCTATTTTCCTATCTCTGTTGCCCTTTCGCCACCACTTTCTCATTCTTTCCTTCTCTCTTTTTCTATCTTTCTCTTTTTGTTTCTCTTTATTTCTTTCTCTCTCTCTCCCTCTTTTTCTCCATCTTTCTTTTTTTCTTTAATCTACTAATCTGGCCCCAGTGAGAATGTTTTTTTCTACTATGTGGTCCCCGAGCATAAACGAGTCCGACACTCCTGGTCTAAGCCATGCAAATTGAGAATTAAGATGAGGAAGACATCCTCATCATCCATCTCTCATGCAAATCACCTTGCGCATCATCAGCTGTTAGCGAGGGGAAAATGGGAGGGGCGCTCGCCCCCCTCCCTACATGCACAGGAAGCCGCCTTCTCGGAGCCGATCGCCGATCGCGCCCGTCAGTCAGCTCCGATACTGCTAGCATCATGACGGTGGTCGCTGCTGTTTAAATTGAGGGGGGGGCTTGGGGAAGTGCCCCCCCCTCACAAAAAAAAATGGGGAACGGCATCCAGAAGCGGAAAAAGGTCGAGGCAGATGAAAGAAACAGTGGATTGTGGGAGAAACCCAAAGGCTTTTGGCTGATTGAACGGAGGGGCAAATTAAAGACAGGTACTGCATATTTCGTAATCGGTTCAAAGAAATGACAAAAAATCTTCCAGATCACTTCATTTGTAGCTTGATACCAGTTGATTTTTTTATTTTTTCGAGCGGTACCGGTTGGGGTACTCTACTCACAAGAAGACACAGATGCCGACACCTGTGGTACTAAAGGTTTTCAATTGTAAAGGACTACTGAAGGACTAAGAAGCACGGGATTATAAGGCGCACCCCCCAAAAATAGTTTTTTGTTATATAATTGTCAAATATATGACGCACTGGACTATAAGCCACATGGAATTAAAACTACAGTTAGAGCTACCGTATTTATTCGTGTTACGGAAACGTTATACGCAACAGGAATCGAACCCGGGTGCGCGACAGTGAAAACGCCAAACCTCACCACTAGGTCACTAGTGATACAGATGATGTACGAAAAGGCATTGGATTCTATCCCATTTTTGCACTATTTTAACTGACTGTTCCCAAAAAGAATGTTACAGAAAGTCATGCTGACAAATATAAATAAACTCAAGAAGGGGGTTTTTAAGGGTTATTGTTCTATCTTCGTTATTCATTATCCATTATCCGTTAACGGTCAGTTCATAATACGCTACAAAGCCTAGGAGCCGGGACACTTACTCTCAGCCAAAAGGCCAAGCTAAGGTCCTAGCCCTAAAGCCTTGCTGCGATCATTGCAAATGCACCGTTCCCGGAGGTACTGCAATACCGGGCCGATGCGTGGAGTGGACAGAGCAAGCTCTTATTCCATCTCCGAAATGCAAAAATCAAAGATCATGGCAAACCACAGCCACCGACACATTTCAATTTCTCATGATCGAGGCCAAGCTAAGGACCTAGCATCAAAGCCTTGAGAAAGCACGGCGAAGGAATTAAATCTTTGGTTTATTTGACGATGAGTCATGAAAAGGAATTTGATTTTATCTTATTATCACACTATTTTCAGTCAGGGTGCCAGAAACGAATGTTTTAGAATTGAGAAAACAGAAAGATATAAACAAATGCAAAAAAAACACAACGAGGGAAACAAATCTTTGACGTATCTGATTTATATTTTTTGATTTTGACAACATTTCAGATTTTTCCATTCCATAGCATTTGTTCCTGGCACCATGAGAAAAGAATAAATGATAATGAGATAAAATTATGTCTTGTGGTTTAGTGGTCAGCGTTCTCACTGCGGGAATCCAGGTTTGATTCAGATTGCATACAATGCTCCACAATTATGGTCACCAATGCGTTTTGACAGATCAATCTTTGAACCAATAAAGTTGTATCAATAAAATGACTATATGCATTTCCAATCTTGCCCACCCCAATTTGTAGTATATAAGGGTCACCGGCTTATAAGGCACACAGATTTCTGGCCAATTTGGGCTTTTTAGGTGGGCCTCATAGTCTGGAAAAATGTGGTAATTTAAAGAAAGAGCTTGGGTTTGATAAAACAGCCACAAGATGAAGTACCTCAAAGGAAAAGAAAAGTATTGGTACTTGGTTTCAGTTGTGCTTTGACCAGGGTTGGGTAGGGTTACTTTAACTGGATTACTTTCAATTACTTTTGGATTACTCCAATACCAAATATGCTAATAAAAGACAAAAGACACTCAATATGAATAAAATAATGACTCACAACACGTGGTAAGCTTTCTCTCCTGGCTTTGATCTCCGGCAAAACTAACATAAAATGCGACAGAAACAAAATGAAAATAAATCCAAAAAGCTTGCCAACATCATTTTTGCCGTTCCATGTATTCCGTTACTCCCCAAGCATGCACAAAATTTAGTCATTTTATTCATATTGAGTTTCTTTTGTCTTTTTTAGCATATTTGGTATTGCAGTAATCCAAAAGAAAATGAAAGTAATCAAGTTAAAGTAACCCTACCCAACCTTGCTTTTGACTCATAAATTTATCGTACAAGAAAAAAAAACAGTTAGACGACATAAAAAAACTTTCGATTATTGCCAAAATATCTGTGTTATTTTTGCGATGTTCTAAATTCCGTTCCCGCCAACCCCCCGGATAAAACGCTAGCTTTGAAGCTTTCCGTTCAACACTGGCTCCTGTCAAAGTCCTCGACTCCCTGCAGAGAACTGAGGCAGATCAAGGGAAGACCGTTTTTTTTCCAATTGGGTCGTACGATAACGCGCTTTCTCCCGTCTTTAAGATTCTGCAGCCGTGTCTGTACAGATAGGGAGCCAGCGATGTCCTTGACGTAGAGGTTGTCACTGGCGAATCACTACTTTTGTCTAAATCTAGGGCTAGGAGTAAGGGCTTGGGTTTAGGATTGGTTTTAGTGGTTTGGGGTTTTGGGTTATGATTATAGATTTGGGTTTAGGATTAGGGCTAGGGTTAAGGCTGGGGTTTAGGTTCAGAATATTAGGCTTTAGGGTTAGGGCTACTGGTTACGGTTTCGAGGGTTCGGGCTTAGGAGTTCTAAATAGGACTAGATTAAGGGCTATATTTCTAGGGTTAGGGGATTAGGCTTAAAGGTTAAGGCTAAAATTAAGGCAAGGGATTCGGGTTGGTGTAAGGGCTAGGGTCTGGATTAGTGCTAGGGTTTATGGTGAAAGGGTTAGGGTTTAGGATTAGCCTTTCGGGCAGAGGCCGAGAACCTATGGCTCTTTTCTTGAGTACATTTGGCTCAGAGATAAAACAGATTTAATAAATTATTCAATTAATTGATACTTTTCGCGTTAAAAGTTGCACATGCAAAGCAAAGACAATACTGGTCTCTGAAGGGTTCGGTCCAGTATATATATGATAAAATTTCCACTAAGGTTTACAGTCAAGGTTACCCCAACATATCCTGCTGTGGCTGTAAATCGCTAAATAATCCTTTAAATAGAAGCTTATTTAACAATGCATGTTCATTGTTGAAACACTTTATGATGAAAGGCCGCAGAACAAGCTTTTTACCCAAAAGCAATGTGATTGGATGAGCAATAGGAATGGGTGGAGCTATTAACCTGGTGATAACATAGTGATAACATAGTAATAACAAATTGTTATACAGAAATGCTTATTGATCTGGGTGCCCTTTGCGCAAATTAGTAACAAGACGTAGCTCTCATTTTGCAAAAGATCCCTGGGTTACAGGGTTACAGTTTAGGTTTAAAGGTAAAGGGTAGAGTTTAGGGTTAGGATTAGATTTTGAGTTTTAAAGCTATGGTTAGGGCTAGGGTTTAGGTCAAGGGGTTAGTGGGTGAGGTTTACTGAGTTTTGGCCGGGGTTTAGGCTTAAGCTTTGGGGTTATTGCCAAAGAGTTAGGTCTAGGGTTTAGGGTTATGAATAAATTAAATAACCCATGTTTAAGTGCATAAATACATTTATGTATTTTTTAAAATTAATAACAAAAAATACAGCTAAATATATAAAGTAATGTTTGAAAAACTATACATACAGATACATGTATACCAGTTATTGTTATTGGACCGGCAAAACAGGGCATTATCAGCAATTAGTAGGAAAATCTTTTTTTTAATTGTTGTGTGATTTCAGGATCCATTCATAAGAAAGTGCACAATCTTCTGCAAAAACGAACGCTGCCTCTCAGAATTCCACAGAACAATCCGTGTATTCAGCTGGGGAAGGGGGGGGGGGAACAGGAGGTCAGAACATGTCGACCTGGTCTCAGTGGGACGCCGAATATCTGCAAAAAGCTTCTTCCGCTTCGGCGTCACAGCTGAGCCAATGCACCTCATTTTTTGAAGAAAAAAAAATCGGTAGAGTCGAAGGCAGACGTCAACAAGGAGGCGCCACAGCACGTGGGTGACTTGCAAATTCAATTTGGTGATTTGGTGCGTGTGATGCTAAGCGTGGCCGACACAAGGCCACATCTATTCCATTTTAATGGGTCGGCCGAGATTCGCCTGACACCTTCGCTTGGGGCGTCCAACATTTATTTTAGCTCGCAGGGGTACGGCTCTCGCTCGACACCCCTGTCATTTGGCGAAGGTCGCCCGAGGGGCTTGATTGCGCAAGGATCCAGCCAACCGCGGCAGATTTATGCCTTGTTCATGATATGGCAGCTCTTATGTCATTGTGTGTGTTGTTTGCTGCCACTAGGGGGCAGTGTAACGTCTAATCACATTCGTTAGGGTCCACTTCATGTTTTTTTATTCATTCTCCCATTTCATTTTAAATGTGATTTTTCGAAAATCTATAAAAATTAATTCATCACAATAAGAAAGATATTTTATCTGAGGGTTAAAAGGTTGTGAATTAGGGTTTGGGCTGGATCAAGGGTCAGCGACCCAAAATTGTGAAAGAACCATATTGGATTAAAAAAAAAACGAATTTGTCTGGAGCTGCAAAAAAGCCTTATATACTCGCCTTATAATTAATGTACCACCTCCTGTATGTATTTATATTAACTATATTAGCCTACTATCTTCATGACTCAGTTGGACGCAGCGGATTCTGTGGAGAAGGGTGCACCATGTGACTATTCGATTATAGAATACCGCCTCAATTTTAACTTCATTATTATTGGATTACAGTATATTTAATTGCTCTGATAAAGTTAACCAAATGCAATAAGGAAATCAAATTTTTGATGTCATTTTTATTTTGAGGATTCACCAGTTCAGGGTGTCCCCTGCCCACTGCCCGATGATAGCTGGGATGGGCTCCAGCACCCCCGCGACCCTACTGAGGATAAGCGATGCAGCTAATGAGATGAGATGAGATTTAAAAAAATCAACAGGTATAACGTGTCTTTTATCTGGGCAACAAAAAGAATGCAATAAACCATAACACGCATTCATTAAAAATAAAACGGCAACCTTTTGAAAAGCTAAATCAAATCAAATTAATCAATTGAAGTTTGATTTCTGTGCAAATGTTTTGATTTGATACCAAATCAACAAAGTAGTTGAAATGTAATTTATTCTTCAAATTTTGACAGCACTGGAAAACGGTAAATGTTTTTGTGTCATACGGAAACTATATTAAAAGACAAAAACATGCTTCCTCCCTAATCTGTTTCAACTTGTAAACATTGGAAAAACACCCGGGAAGCACTCTGCTGCACTTAACAGCTGCAGGTTGCTAGGGTTAAGGTTAAGGTTGAGATTAAGGCCAGGGTTTGGGCTAGGATTAGAGTGTTTGGGAGCTAGGGGTTAGGATTAGGGCTAGGACAAGTGTCGGTAACCCAAAATGTTGAAAGAGCCCCGTACGACCCCAAAAAAGCATGCAAGGAGCCGCAAAAGATTTAAAGCCTGATATAAGCCTTATAAGGAAGGCAACACATACTGTGTCTAACACACACACACACACACATATATATATATATATATATATATATATATATATATATATATATATATATATATATATATATATAATTTCTTAAAAATGTTAAGTACGTTTGTACTCCTACAGAAACCATATCATTTTCCATGATCAAACGTTTTGGGAAAAACGTGCCAGGGAGCCACTAAGGAGTGCCAAAGGGCCGTATGTGTCATCATTGCCGCTTGTTGTAGGTTTGGGCTAAGGTTAGAGGTTTAGGCTTTAGCTAGGATTAGGGCTACGGTTATTTTATCTGACATCTGCCATATCTGAATGGTTTGCTTAATTTACCATGTTTGTCATGTTTCTCATTTTTGTAGAAAAAAGATGAAAAGTTTAAAAAAAAATCAATATATTACAATTTATAATTACTATTCGAATGTAATTTTATATATGTATGTATAGTTTATTGTGTCATTTTTACAAAAGAACTCTTCTTGCACCTTGTTTTAAAAACATTTTTTACCCAAAAAAAATTTGGGTCAAAATAAGCCTCAACAATATTATGTAACTGTGGGAGGCAGACAAGTTTAAAGTGGCATATTTGTCTATATGGGACAAAGGTTTTGGCATTATTAATATTTCATCAATTCAATCAAATCATTTAATATCACACAGTGAAATGAAATGGGCTAGAACATTAGCTTTTGTCTGGCAAGCGGGTTTGGCCGCTTTGCTGAATTTTGTCTTAAAATATATGGCATAGCTCTCGCCCCAAAATATTTGGGGGGGCTATTTTAGCACTTTGGGTCAAAAAGGTTCCCGACCCCTGCTCTAGAGCTACAAATACCTGAATGGGATTTTCTTATTGGAAAACTTTGGTATAATAGCAGTAATATATCTTATCAAACTATCGAGAGTTAGTGTCTGTATAGGTCAATACTTATGAGTATCGACGAGGAACAAAAAGTGCTTACCATTGATTAAAATTGCATAATATCGATGCCGATGTTCAATTCTTTTACGTTAACCAACAATACTTTAGAATGTGGCTAGCTTAAATGGAAAATTGAGGTTTGCCATACATATCTGTCAGTGACACTAAATGTTTATTTTCACATTTTTTTTATTTTAAGCTGTACTACGTGTGAAATATTTTAAGGAATATAAATCAATATGAATATCGAACTTATATAAAAAGCTTAATTAAAACGGAAAACGGAGGATTGATGTAAAACTCAGTCAATGGCACTCAATGTTTTTTGTATTTCTTTAGGCTGTACTAGTTGTGTAAAAAATGTAATTGTTAAGAATTATAAATGATGATTTCTACTCCACCGTAGTAAAAGATAACCATAAAGGGTATTTAACTGGATTGCGAAACACAATTCTTCTCAAATTTGGCACAGAACGTGTCTCTCCCCACAATCATGCAGATATGTTCCATAATATTTCACGCGGCATGGATCTCGAGATATAAATGTGTAGACAGATTGACCTCATATCCTCTAGGGCTGTGGTGTCTCCGGAAGACAACGAGGAATCAACAGTGGCGGGTCTCTTTGAAAAACAGACGGCAATTGTACTAATAAGCGAATGCCTTGCGCTCATTTTTGCTTGAAGTAATTGGAACTTTGCTTACCGTGTCGCTAGGGCACTTCTGTTTTGTCTGAGTTGCATGCTTTGATCATCAAAAGCTGCTTTTGGGGTAAGTTTACCTGCTGTTGTGTACAGCGTGTGTTCCTTTTTTGCCTTCGCCTCATTTTAGGTATGTGATTGTGACACATCTTTTTTGTTTTTTCAAAGCATGTCTTGCTTTTAAAATTATATTGTCCAGATAGTTCCTCGATAGCGGGCGGGCTCCTGAAGGCTTCCATGTTAGCCCAGTCAGCAGTCTGCTGGCTGGCTACCCTGCCGTGCTGATTGTTTTTTCCCCGGCTAGGTTCCTATTTGTTGCCCTAATCGTCTTGTGTTGGCTCCTGGTTATCCTGGCTGCTTACTACATGTTTTTGTTGAGCCTGCCTCCTGTTTTTAGGACGATCGGTCCAGGTTAGCAATTTTTAGCAGTCGGTTAGCCTGGCGTGTCTCGGCTGATTTAGCCCCTGTTAGCTCTCTATATGTTATTCATGCCAGTTTGCCTCATTTTGGCTTCTTGCCGTTTGTTGTATTATTGCTTCACCCACCTGCGATACAACGCCTAGGCTTTCTTCACCAAACTACCACAACTTTGCTTAAAACACTCAAAACCTTTTCAACTAGTTAACCTGTAAACCAGTACGGTGACTGGCTTGCTAGGGTGCCGGTGTTCTTCACATGACGTCACAGCTCAGAAAATCAAAGACGAGACAGACTTTCTTCATTCTCTCGGAAAATAATCGGAATATATCAATGGCATAGATATTATGCAGAAATCATGTACTATTTTCTCACATTTTGTATGTATAAGAATTTGGGTTTCCCTTTAAGGTTTGATGTACCTAGCAGACAATGTGCCTCAATGTTTTTTTTAATCTATTTTCTCAGATGGAAAAACATGTAAAGAATTACAAATCACGTTGCCTACTCTGATGTATAAAAAGCCAACAAAGGGGATTAGCAAGCGTTAATGACTCCACCGCGCGCTAACTACTTTGTGATTTATGTTGTCTACTGAGCGGCACTTGAAAACAATTTGCTGGCCTTGTCAAAACGCTTCAAATCACATCATGTTTTATGATGATCATTTACTCAGCTTGTTGTCAGCAATTAGCATACGTTACAGCATGATTCATGCGCGAGAATCTTGTTGCGGAATGGCAAATCAAAGCCCCCGTGCCCCAAGAGCAGATGGCGTCTCTTCAGACCTCCTCATGAATATCGGGAAGGGGGAAATAAAAAAAGAGGGGGACGTTCACTTGTTTGATTTCACCGGAAAAGCCGTAACATTCGGGGAGAAAAAGAAGCTTTGGGAGTGATGTGAAAGTGTGTCAAGTTGAATGACGGGCAGGTGCAGGGACTAATCCTGCTGGCGTGACTCCCGTGGTGAAAGCTGCTCTCACCTGAGCTGCAGCAGACGCTTTTCTGCACTGTCATCCACAAAAACAGAAAAACAAGAGCGGCCGTTGAGAGCTATTTATAAATGAAAACGGACCTCGGGAGCTAAAAGGCCAGACGGCGAGAAAATGAGATGGGCCGGCGGGAAAGTGATGGCAGGACACAGGAGGGTGATGCGGGATGGAGGGACGGAAGCATGAGACAAAGCAGGCAGGGCCTGAGGCTCCATTACTGAATGCAATGACAATACCAAACACAATGTCGGAAGTGAGGAAGTTTTTGTCTTTGGTGTTTTTAAAGGAACAGTGTGTGAGAATTCACCGGAGGTTGTTGTAGCTTAGATCAGTAGTCTGCAACCTTTTCTGTACCACGGACCGGTTTATTGTCTGACAATATTCTCGCAGCCCAGCACAATAATTTCCTTAGTACTTATAGTTCAAGGATCCCTTAAGCGCCAGGGTCACCAGAGCACCACTTTCTGTGGTGTGTCTTGGGCAAGTACAGCCTGGTGGCACTTATCCTTCTCTAGGCTGGTTTTTGGCTACGGGTTTAATCCCCTGCACGAAATCGTTATTTACAGTTCAGGGGGGGATTGGTTTTCAGTCCTGATGCTCCTTACATCCATCAACCGGGTTTCAGTTTACAATTATATTCACGTAGCCTCATTATAGTTATTTTGAATGGGATGGGGTCTTTTTTTTAAGGTCAAAAGTGATGCAAAATTGCCATTCTTCTCGGAAGATAAAGAATATATGCATATAAGCGTCATAATTCTATTGATTTACTGGTGGCAAATTAAAAGTTCCTGTGGTGTGTCTTGGGCAAGTACAGCCTGGGTGTGCCCATCCCTCTCCAGTTTTTTTTTTTCAAGTTATGGGTTTGCCTCCACCACATGACAAGGATAGTACTGGTTTCCATGGTTACCAGTAACATGGTACGCCTCCTGATCTGACTCAAATACAACACTTTCATCATCTGGTCGCCATAATTTGTCAGTGAAAATCCTCAGCCCGCTCTTTAGACATAACCTTCACCTCATCATACTACTAGATCTTAAATGCTTGTTTATTTCAATAAATGCTAAAAGAGCCCACTGCACAGTAAAAAACAAAAAAGTTTTAAGGGTTAGGCAAAATTGAAAGTAAAGTTAGAATGTAGTTAACATGTTGTGACATAAAAATGTATTTTTTGCCAATTTTAAGTCATTGTTATTTTTTAGAAAAATAAAGGAAACCAGGAAACTAAAAAATCTAGAAAAATAAGATAGAAGTATAGTAAATTAAGCAAAATGAATAACCCGTATCACCCCCTTTGCTACAGTGACCACAAATGATAAGAAAACCATAGAATTGGTGCCGGTAATACATTTTTAAGCATTTTCAGCAGACGTCATGCTTCGATATGTTTTTGATGAAATGAACTGTGGTGAAAAAACACTGATTTAGGCTTCTGATTTAGCTAATCAGTGCACTCCTTGGAACGTGGCGAAAGTGGAAAAAATTCCTTGCGGACAAACGCCAGTAAATTAAGAATTACCGATACGATCAAAAGTATCAATTTGAGACTTTTAGTACAGTGTTGAACAACTAACACACAATATCAATAATAAGAATGATGATAATAAAAATAAGTCCAAATATTTTGTGTAATCACTAGCCACTAAGTATCTAGATGGCATAGGAAAAAACATTAGAACAACTGGTCTAGTTTTAGGATTATGTACGCTCACTGCTGCGTTCCGCGTTTGATTCCTGTTGCATCCAACACTGAGCAAAAGTGGTCAGCGGTAATTGTTGACTAACTAACTGTAAAAACCAGTGTCGAACACACACCCAAAAATGTGTTTTTTGGGGCTTCAAACAGCATCTGCAAAAAATAAAGCAACTTATTTTTTTTGTTTCTGTGTGGCCCAGTACCAAACGATTCGGGGACCGAAAGCGAGCCCCGGCCTGGTGATTGCTGACCACTGGCTTGAATGCAGATGAACCATGTGCATCCATGGAAGAGACCACTTGGCAACATTTGGGAGCCTGTTCTGATATTTTCTTGAAACAAAACACCAAGTGGCTTAGATACTCCTCAGGTAAATGCAAAGAAGCAAAAGCTGAAGTTGATCAGAGCAAACTTTAGTAAAAGCAAAGCTCAGCAAAATATTGAATCTGTGTAGCGTTGGAGCCATGAACATAGTTAAACGGCTCATATGAGTGCCTAGAGAAGGAAAGAGTGGAAAATGAGTAGGAGATTCAGTATGGCTTTAGACACTTCTGTCTATCTAAATGACATTTAATGATGTTTGGATTGTAAAGACAAACAATATTTCGTTGGAAAAAGCGGATTTAGAAAATAATATATATTTTTAAATATTTTCTATTATTTTAAAAAATAAGTTTTGGGAGCTAAATTCTCGTAATTTGGGTGATGCTGAAGGATGAAGCAGTAGCAGCTAACAACGGCTGGCAGTGAGCCAAGTGGCTGATATGAGTGGCTAGAGAAGGAAACAGTGGGGAAAGAGTGTAAGAGGCCTGAGACACTGAACTCAGTGACGTCAGTTAGCAAGATCAGATGTTAAAGGCGAGTGACACTGAAGGACGAAGCAGAGGCACCCTAAAATAACATTCGTGGCTAGCCAAAACCTGCAGTCAAAAAGGTAATGTGAGTGGCAGGAGAAGAAAACAGTGGAAACAAGTGCATGGTGCCTGAATCACAGAACTCGGGGACGCTTGCTTGCATTAGCAGCTGTGGAAGACGAGTGACAGTACAGGACAAAGCAGGAACAGCTAACAATAATGACTAGCTATAGCCAGCAGCCAAGTGGCTAACATGAGCAGCTAGAGAAGGAAACAGTGGAAAAAGGTTCAACATCAACAGTGTTATATTTAAATGACTACCAAAAGGCCAGTAAAACTTTACCAGACCAAGCTTTACTTATGCAGAGCTGCTAACAATGACAATAGCAGTTAACGGCGAGTTAACGGTGAGCTATAGATTGATAGATAGATAGATAGATAGATGGATACTTTATTCATCCCCGCAGGGAAATTCACATTTTCAGCAGCATCCCTGCGCTGAGAACAATACAACAATAAAGCAAAAAGAATACAATATACAAATACCCAATGTGACGTGCTAATACCCACTGTAGCGTGTTATATAGAGTATCTAGATAGTGCTACACAGAATACATAATGCAATAAAATTCGGTAATATGCAATGTAGGGGGTGTGGTTTAATGTGGGCCTTTACTCTGCCGGGTGGAGTTAAAGAGCCTCATGGCATGAGGAAGAAAAGATCTCTTCAGTCTGTCCGTGGTACAAGAAAGTGACAGCAGTCTGTCGCTGAAGCTGCTCTTCCGTTTGGAGATGATGCTGTGTAGTGGATGTGATGAATTGTCCATGATTGACCGCAGCTTTTTCAGTGCCCGTCTCTCAGCTACTGTAGCTACTATAGACCAAGTAGCTAGCATGAGTGCCTAGAAAAAGAAACAGTGAGAAAAAAAAGTCAAAGATGCCTAAATGACGGGAGCATCACATTTAATTAGTTGACATGAATCATAGCACGTAAGGTTTTTTTTTTTTTCATATTAGAAGAGAATATTGTTTTACTTTTATGAGGGAAAAAAAGGTGTCCAAGATTTGGGTCGTTAACCCATATAAGTAAAATTGCT
This sequence comes from Urocampus carinirostris, assembly GCF_059441175.1. Taxonomy (NCBI): domain Eukaryota; kingdom Metazoa; phylum Chordata; class Actinopteri; order Syngnathiformes; family Syngnathidae; genus Urocampus; species Urocampus carinirostris. The sequence goes on along the minus strand of NC_142350.1, from coordinate 6,797,834 downwards.
CCCATTCTGCTTTATTTACTCTGTTTTCTATTCCCAGAAAGTATAAAACACACATATGCATGACTGTGATACATCATGTGCAGTCACAGACACGTGTCTGTAGACTTGGAGAGGGGCGAGTAGCCTAACTTAGGGGTGTGCGGGCTCCTTTAATTGACAAGAAATCATTGTATTGCATCGCTACGAAGCAGAGGGAGGGAACGAAAAAGGGGGGCAGGGGGGTGTCGACTATCGGACTCCAGGATAAGGCAGCTGGTTGCGCTAGCGGATTTTATTGTGAGCTCATCCTTTCAGAGGGAGGCTGAGCGTTCCAGGAGGAGGAACTCCTTGGGATTTAGAAGCACAACTTCTTAGTATTTAAGCCTGGCTTGGTACCCGTCTAGGGATGGTGATTTATTTGAGGAAGAGCGTCCATTCTTTGCTGTCCGTCTTTAAGAAGAAGGGTGAGTTTTATCCATTTGCACAAAATATTCAAACGTAGACAAACCCTCATGGAATGTAGGGGGTCCCTCTAATGAGATAAAAAGCTTTAGCGCCGGTCGTCTTAATCAACCCAAAAGCGCTTAACCTCCTGCGGGAGTCTGGTAAACCTCAAGAGGCAGGGGGTCTCATCCTTCGTGTAATCCCGTGTGGGAGCATAGAGAGCTTCTTTCTGCAAAATGAGCAATAAAAGGTAACGCTGTCGGCTCTGCGTAGGTAGCGAGAGCTGGGATCGTCCTCCAATTTTCTTGGCTGTGTCCATGACTCCGAAGAAAGTTCTCCTGTCGACATTGTACTCCAAACTGGGCAGAGAGCATCCCAGAATTTTCTCAGCAGTGTTGATGACTCACTGTAAAATTCTTCTGTTAGCAATGTCCTGCAAACTGGTTAGACAGCAGGCCATGACTTTCTGGGCTCTGTCGATGACTCAATGTAAGGTTCTTCTGTCAACAATGTATTCCAAATTGGGCAGAGAGTAGCTAACGATTTCCTGGGCTGTGTTGTTTACTCACTGTAAAATTCCCCTGTCAGCAATGTACTCCAGACTGGGCAAAGAACAGCTCATTATTTTGTAGGTTGTGTTGATGACTCACTGTAAAATTCTACTCTTAGCAATATCTTACATACTGGGCAGAGCTTCCCATGACTTTCTTGGCTGTATTGATGACTCTCAGTAGTTGTCTGGTCAGCAATGACCTTCAGACCGGGTAGGAAGCAGCCCACAGTTTTCTCAGCAGTGTTTATGACTCACTGCAAAGTTCTCCTGTCCGTAATGTCCTCCAGACTAGGGAGAGCCGCACATGACTTTCTGGGCTGTGCTGAGGGCAGGGAGCAAAGCATGACTTTCTGGGTTGTGTTGGTGATCTACTGAAAGGGTCTTCCTCACAAATTCAATCCGAAGCTCTAATCCTCTCGGGCCGACAACAGAATTAGCGATTGGCAAGGCAGGAACATCTGCCCGGCTCCTAATAAAGGTTGTGTGTCACATTCACAACAGGCGTTAGTTAGCGATAGACGAGTGTTGATCATGTCCAGTATTGTAAACAACCCGGGTCACAACATGAATCCGGTTGCAAGGTGAAGCTGTCATATGGCGGGGTATTATAGTCACAATTGGTGTTTTTTTTTGGCCGTGTCACTTAGCAAAGGTAGGGATTCACGTTTATTTTTCGTATGTCTTGATAATTGCAAGCTTTGTTTCCATGGTTATGTTTTACTTCTACCTTTAGCATCACTGCAAGCCTTGGGACCTGTAGTGAATACAGTAGAAGAAAATAGAGTATTGTATCTTCTAAAGTCAATTGGTTACAGCTGTATTCCGTACCAAAAGTAACATGCACGCCTTTGTATTTCTTGATTTCTTGATCTCAAGCTTTATTTCCATTGTTAGCGTTTTGAGCTGTCAAACTTTAAAAATGAGATTTTAGAACGGATAAAAACAATTTCAGATTGAACATTTTTTTTGTACTTTAGTAGCATTTAAGTCGAAAGTTGTTCTAGACTTAAAAATAAACCACACATGAAACCTGCTATTTCTGTATGTATCCAGCAGATGGTAATGGAACAACATTGTCAACACAAACATGAGCATTCCTTGATTTTTGTTTTGTTCCGATTTCTATAACTTTAAAAGAAAATATTTTGTAATCTGATATAAACGGGCATAGCCAATCACATAAGATTTTTGCTCCTACCTTTATCACCAGTGCAACTATTCTGGACCCATAGCTACAAAATTAAAATTCAAAAGTGAGAATAGGAGCATTGTGGGAAGGACTTCATCTTTAAGCATATCGACATCTTCATGAAGCCGCGATGCTAACATAGCCAATAGGAGACGAGCATTTTATTATGACGTGGACCAATAGCAGAACGGTATCTTAGACACGTAACTTGTGATACTTGTCAACTTTACAAGTTGGGCATGTGAAAACATTTCTCATTGATGCCATATAGTGGGGGGAGATGCCGTAACGAGAGTCCCAAAAAGATTTCAGTTCACGATGCAACGTGAATACGTCGTAAGGCAGGGTCCTCCTTACCCGGGCTCTACTGTCCTGAATTGGAGTTCAAAATGCCAGAAATTAAGAATGTTACTCCCGTATTTGGCTTACAACCTGTGTTTTTTCAGTCCTGGTTGGAGTTAGCAAAGGGGCAGTGTGTATTATTTCCTCTTTCTCACACTTGTTTTCCTTCTTTCTTTCTCCATTATTTTTTTTGTTATTCATTCTCTAGCTTTTTTTCCCCACTCCTTTCCTCTTTTTTCTCTTTCTCCCTCTCTTGGTCAGTGTGTCTTTCTTTCTTTCTTGCTTTAATTTTCTTTCTCTCTCTTTCTCTTCTTGTCCCTCTCTCTTACTCTTTTTTTCTCCTTCTTCCTCTAACTCACTCTCTTCCTTCCCATTTTTCTCCCCCTTAATTTCTTTCCTACTCGTTAATCAACTAGTCTGGCCCTGTAAAAATGTTTTTCTACTACTCGGCTCCGAGCCAAAATTAGTTCAACGCCCTGAATATCACCGTACAGCGTCACCTAAGGGTCAAATAACACACACACTGTTCCTTTAAAAGAACTTTATCCATTCCTCAGCAGCCGGGACCAAAACCAGCGATGAGCAGAAGAAGGTGCACTACTCTTCCTCTCAACACTTTCAAGAGAACGTTTTTGTGGAGGGAAACCGCTCTCAGTTCCTGGAGGATTTGCACTGGCAAGCCCTGGAGGGCTTGAAAATCTCACAGGAAAGCCGGCAAGGTACTGAAAAGACTTAGTTGTTGTTTACGTTTGCGGTTAACGCGGCGGTATCGATCGGCTTTACGCAGAGAGCGGAGTCAACTCGGCCGAAGACCAAAGCTGCAACGTAAGTGCACTTAAACGCTGAAATGTCCTGCCAGGATTTTGCGTTAAATCCATTTTTATGGGCCGTGCAGTCCTCGGACTCTACGCTTCCAGACTGGGATAATTCAAAAGATGAGGGCGACTCTCAGGAGTCCGGATCCAACTCAGGGATTACCGATACCGCGAGAAGTTCTACCGGATCAGAGCTCGCTCGCCAAGGTAATTGCCGTTTTTGTCTTTGTAAGGTTAGGTTTCATCTAGATCAGGGGTCTTAAACTTCAGTTATTGGGGGAAGGTTGGTTAGGGTCTGGTGAGGTTGGGCCGCATCAGGTTTTCTACGAGAAAAGCTTGGAGAAATGCCCTATTTTCAATTTTTTGTCCTACACCTAATAAGATCTAAAAATAACCACACCAAAAACTAATAGGAAAATAAAATCAATCCGTCATAAATTCAATATTAATACAATAGCAAATAAGGACGACGTAAGAAACTGAATACGTGAGTAGAAAGATGTAATTAGGCGAAAGTTACACGCAAGGTGCATCCACTCTTCTTTAAACTTCAGTTCAACATCAGTAACAATCGCCTTACTGCAATCTGCATATACAGACCTTTAAGCCTCAATTCAACATCGGCGTCGATCTCCTTCTCCCACCTCGAAAGCCGCATGCAAGGTGCACCTGCTGGTCTTTAAATTTCATTTCAACAGCGATGAAATGAAGAATGTGTCGTGCAAGGTGCGTCCACAGTTTTTAAATTTTGGTCCACTGTTCTTTAACTTTCATTTCCTCCCCTGCCCTATAAACTACATGCAAGATGCATCCTCTGCCCTTTAAGGTTCAGTTCAACAGCGGCAACGATCTCCTCCGCCTTTATAGTTACATGCAAGGTGCAGCCGCTTCCCTTTAGGCTTCAGTTCAATCTCCTACCCAGTTCTATTTTCCACTCTTACCTAAATATTACGTGCAAGGTCAATAACTGACAATCTTCTCTCCCGACATGAAAGTTTAAGTTTTCCCTCCATCTCACTCGCTGTTCTTTAAGCTTCGGTTCAACAGCGCTGACGATCTCCTTCCTGGCCATGGCAGCCCCTTGTTCCGCGTTCCAACCCCTCCCAAAATGTTATGATTAAATTTCAAGAAATAATGAATCAAATCAGCTTATTTGTTGAAACTTTGTGGTGAGTATGCGGTGGCATGGTTCAAAAAGAGAAGTAGCAAGCCAATCATATTGCAGGGAAGACGTACATCAATCTCAAACATTCGCGTGTGAATTTTCAGCCCTGCTTACGAACTAGCACGGAGCTAGGATCCATAAAAACTGGGCCACACCAACATTGAGTTTTTGTATCATGGCGGTGAAGCCAAACTACAGTTTAAGCCCCCTGATCTTGAGTCCGGACTTTCCTAGGTTCGACCTTCAAGCCTTTGCATCCTGTGAGACGCTTTGACAAGAGCAAGAAGAGAAACAGGAGGACGACCATTATGGGGATACCGAACCAGGTCCAAAAAGAACTTGGTAGGTAGTCCAACAGCCCACTATTATTTATAATTGTCACTGAAAGCCACTCTGTCTATTTACCAGGGTTGCACAGGGGTTCTACGCTCCAGCAGCTTGTTTCTACACAGCTACCCAATTACAATAACCAATCGGAAGTTTTCATCATTCCAACTATTGATTCGGGGACCCCATTGAGGACAAAAGAAGGAGCAAGGGTGCATCTGTCAGAACTGGAAGTAAGTTCTCCGCAGTGAATCAGAGCAGATTCATGTCATATCCCAGCGGTTTCCTGTACTTAACGAAACTCATCTTATATTTCCAAATCAGGTACCCGGCGACAAGCGGCAGATGAAATCCAATCTTCAGGAAAAATATGAGAATGGAGAACCACACAAAGAAAGCCGTCACTATCGGTCCACTGTCATCAGACCGGTGTCTGTTGCAGCACCTGGAATGACCACCTTCACATCATTTAACACTTTAACCAGTAGCTTCCTCTTGGACCCCAAAGTAAGAAAACAACAAGAGAGTAAAATGACTTTATAGTATTAATCAAAGAGTTGTTTTTCTTCTTACACTGTAGGGTCCAGTGATGTCAGTATCTCCTCAGGCCACCTACCTATCTACCATAATCCCAAATGCGGTGTTACCAGCCTCTGTTGAAGTCATCGAGATCGACCGAGGCAGCCAGCACAGGGGGAACGCTCACACAGTAAGCAAAAACAGCCTGACTTCATCATCGGCCAGCCCCTTCCTCTCCAGAAAATCTGATGGTGAAAATTCCCAAACCGACGGTTCCCTCGACGATCCGATGACCAACAAAGAGGATCTGAATCTGCGAGCAGGTCGGGTGGATTCTACAGGGAATCAGGAAGTCACAATTCTCCTTACCAAAGTGAATCGTAATGAACACATAAACTCAGAACCTGTCCCAGCAAGTACCAGTGGGGGCGATGTAAAACTCAAACGGAATTCCAATCGGAGTCTCTCCGTTATCAAGACAAAGTTACCCCCGGCTCCTCCACAAAGATCCAATTCGCTTCATAACAATAAGGTCGGAACTATATCCGAAGGTCAGATGCAGTGCAAACACTCAAATGTTTCTGCTTCTCAAAGGGTATCGGGTACTAATGAAAGGGAAATACCCATTGCTAATGCAGTATCTACACAAACAAGTAAGGTTCTGGATCCTGTGAAAAACACTCCAGAATCTGACCCCCATCCTTTGACCCCTACCAAAGACTCTCCAGTTGAGACCAAAAAGACGGATGGGTCCCTCTCAGAATTCAACCGACAGAAGAACACCCTGGAAAGGGATAAAATTGAACGGACTATGTCCCCTAGCAGTGGCTACTCCAGTCAAAGTGGCACCCCGACACTTTCCCCGAAGGAGATCACTCCGACTTCTCCAAACAAGCACAAGAAGAAACCAGTTAAACCGGAGAGATCTACATCCCAGGCATCGTCCTCTGTTTCTCCATCTTCGTCACTGACCTCACTCTCGTCCGGTGCATCTGAGCCAGTCAGTTTAGAAGTTTCCAATTCCTGCGGTTTGTTTCCAGTTCCTCCAAAAGAAATTCCTATACCTCTAAGCCAGGAGGTTGCCAGATCCCTGGTTTCGACAGAAGAAACCCCTTCAACTTTGAATCTGGACGTCAACAGATCAGCCACAGTTTCAACAAAAGAACTCCCTTCACATGTCGGACTGGTTGAAAATGGATTTTGCCTGGTTTCTTCAAATGAACTAAAGCTCCAAGAGCTATGGGATGTCCCCTCTCCTCCCAAAGTCAAAGCACCATGTCCTCCACCTTCTGAAACGTGGCGTCGAAATAGTTGGACCTTTGAGCTCCTGCGTGGTTTGAGTGATGCCTCAGAAATCATTTCAAAGGATGAGAAATTGTTGTTGGACATTCCCAAGGACGATGATCAGGTCCAAGGTCAAAAATGTCCAGGTGTGGAAGACATTGTTGCATCAACATCAGAAGGACAAGAGAGACATGGACTGACAAATCGCACCAATAGTTCCAATATCCTCAGAAGTGAAGAACCGCTACGAGTTAAAATCAAACCACAACTGGAAGAAGATGGATTAAAAAGTGAGACTAAGGATGAGGTAGACACAAATGAAGTCCAACCAGAACCAGCAACAACTAATCAAAGATCTCAACCACCTAATTCAAGGAAATCGCTCTCCACCTATGGATCGGCTTCACCGGCAAAGTTCCAGGTCCAGAGTTGTGTTGCAGAATCATCTTGGCCACCACCGCCACCTCCTTTGGAGGGGGACTCAGTCTTTGATGGGGTGGAGGAGATGGACTTTCCTCTCCCGCCTCCACCTGATGGGGCGAGTCGACCAACTGATACTTCAGACACACCTTTAGAGGAATCTGTAAAGGAAATTCATGACTCAACTGAAGCTAAGCCAGTTTCTGATAAGGAAAATACAAAAAATTCTGATGGAGCAGTCCTGAAAACTACTCCAGCTTCTTCTGTAAGTCCAACCTCAACTGAAGAAACCCAACAATTGGTCTCTACCATCACTTTTCACAGCAGTTTTCTGAAGCGGTACTCCCTAGAGATTGAAAATCCCTCTATTGATACTACTGAATCTCCTTCACGACCCTCTACTCTTGTCACCCCTCTGAAGAATGCTACTGCTGCTGTTGCCTTCAGAAGGCACCCCAGCACCGCACACAGAGACACCAGGAGTAAGGAGCTTCTAGCTTGCCACAAAAGTGTCCCCATCCCGAAAGAAGATGCCAACATACCCCTCGTTACCCCCTCCTTACTTCACATGGTGCGCCTACATACCGTCAATACGACCGACAAACGCACGGAAGACACATCAGGGGAAAGGTCACCAAACCAGGGAGCTCTAATCCAGGGTGATTGTCCAGCCTATCAAAATACTCCTCCAAAGCCGACTCGGAAGTCCCTTAAATCCCCCCCTCAGCCGATGAAATCGTATGTGACACCAGGAACCCCTTCCATGCGATTACAAGAAGCCATTCGGATCAAAACCGCAGCATTGTCGTCAAGGGACAGCGTCTTGGGAATGAGACCGTCCTATCACTGTGTGAACCAAACAGGGACGTCGTCCCTACAATCGTCTCAAACGAGGATCCCAATTCCCACTGCCAGTTTTATTTTTTCCAGGAGCACCAAACCAGATCCCTGTGATGCACCTGAGCTTTCGAAGTCCCCCAGTCAAATCTACCATGTTAATTCCTCAAGTGAAGGACTGAGGTCTCTACAGGTTCCACCGCCTGTGGCCAGGAAACCTTTTAGGTTTTCACAAGATCTAGCATCTAGAATGGTGGCCGACACTCCTGGAGGACAGCATTCCAAGGGCATAGCGCAGCCAGAGACAAGTACGGAGCAACAGTAATATAGTAGACCCCCAGGGTATGGCATTGATCCATTCTGAGGTAGGGATTGCATAGTAAAATTGCTTTATGGCGGGGGATAGAAACCTTTGATAATTAGTTTATAATCCCAGATATAACATTAAAATAACTTAATAGCGCATAAGTACTTGTGCTTTTGCCTTTAGCATCACTGTAAGCCTTGGGGGACCCATAGCAAATACAGTACACAAAACATAGTAGTATATCACAAATTGCCATATAACAGGGATAGAAAATGTGTAGGAGTGCCTTCCAAACCCTGTGTCCCCAGATGAAAACATTAAAATAATTTGTATATAGTAAGTATTACCTACGTGTACATCTATATTTATGAAAAATGTTATTTAGAGGATATATTATGTTTTGATTACCGTTGGTGTGACGTGACTTTAGCTGGTTAAGTGGGGTAGTGGGTGGATGCATTGGGGAAGGAGATGGCAGATATAAATGAAAACTGTTAAAGTTTTCACTTGCATGGATAGACTTGATTGCTTTAATCATTAATAATTGTCCTGATTGTCAATAGGTCACGGCCATACAACTAAGCTAGGTTAGCAACCCAATTTGTTTTAATCATCACAATCCTTATTTTCATGGTTTTTGTGTGTTTGCTTCTCGCTTTAGCATCACTGCAAGCTTTGAGATCCGTAGCTAATAAATACAGTAATGTAAATAAAGTACAAAATTCTAAACTGAATGAAGAGAAAGGCGTTGGGGGGGGGGGGGGGGGGGTTTGACTTTACCCAATAAAATAGCATTTTTTAGATGCTGTGTTGAAACCAATGGTAGACCAGCATTTTATATGACATTGACCAATAGCAGATAGGCATTTTAGAGACATTACCAAGTTAGAATGGATATGTTTTTGGGCGTGTAAAATAATTGACGTCGCACAGTAGGGAAAAATTCTATTAAGAAAAAAAAAAACATTGTAAGGCGGGGTTGCCTTATTCCGGGGGTCTATCGTATTTACAAGCACTCAATGGTGTCTCATATTGAGGTCATGTTGTTTTCTTCCAGCGACCAGAGTAACGGCGGACACAATCGAAACACTGTTTTAAAAAGCACTTAGCGATGATTCATCAAGAGGAGCCACAGAAAAGCTACAAGCAAGTAAACCAGGACATTTTTTTCCTTCTAAAAAAGCCTTAACCTGAAACGGCCTTCCTGATGTATTTATGCAAATTCAAAGCGACCACTTTCCTATGATAGCTTTGTCCCGGAGTATTTTTCTCTAACGATAAAGCGCCTCCTCAGGATGAATCTGTGTGTATATGAAGTGTAAATATGGTCGCCCCCTAGCGGCCGAGTCGGTGAGCAGTTTCGATCTGGCCTTGTAATATAAAACAGTTGTGAGAAGGGAACGAGTATTAAATCTATATATCAATCATAAAATTATTGCTGTTTAGAAAGGAAGCACTTTTGTATTATAGCGACTGTTTAAATGCCCCCCCCCAGATTTAATAAAAACGACGAAATTTGAGATCATTGCACAAGTGCGTCAATTTATTCATGATGTGATGAGCACAACTTTACTGATGACATCCCATAATATATTTTCCCTTGACAAGACTGAGCGTTGTTACCATGATAAACACATGTACTCTTGAAGACGTACCTAACAGATATTTCCTCCTTTTAACGTTTTACACGTTATTGGTCCTAATTTGGTCACCAGGGGGCGCTCTTTCCATTGAGCGGCCAAGTCTTCAGAGATCTTTAGGTCCACCTGGAGGACAATACGGAATCAGTTTGAGCGTAAATAAATAAGGCAAAAGTGTGGAAGACCCCGGGATACGACATGAATCTATTCTGAGGTGGGAATTGCAAAGTGAAAAATAGCATCTAGTCAGTACTACTAATGTCAGGGGGTGTCAGAATTATTTTGAGCTCGTTCTCACACGGCCAGACTAGTGGATTAAAGAAAAGAGATAGAAAGATAACAAAGAGAGAGAATAAAAAGAAAATAAATAAAATAGAGGGGGAAAATAGCATCGGAGAAATAGAGACTAAGAAGGAAATGAAAGCAAACTAGAGAAAAAAAGAGAGCAAAGGGGAGAGAAAGAAATCAAGACAGGTAGAGAGCGACAGACAAAGAAAAACGAGAGAGATATAAAAAGAGAAAAGGGAAGGAAAAGAGGAAGAAAGAATTAAAACTATTCCAAGCTTTTTCTTGATCTTCTCTCAGCTTTGTCTTTTGGGCCAGATTAAAGTTGTTGGAGGGCCTGATCTGGCCTGCAGGCCACATGTTTTAAGAAAATAAATACTGGACAAAAAACACAGTATTGTATGGTACCAATTTGCAAATTCTTTATGGAGCACATGAGAAAAGGCATTGGGGCAGGTAGTTTAGCCAATCGGATATCTGTACTTTTGCAATGCTCGGACACCGACCAATAGCAGAGCAGCCTTTGGTGACGCCGACCAATCGCAAACAGGCATCTTAGAGCCATAACTACATATTAATTGTTGTACATGTACAATAATTTGTCGTTTTGTAGTGTACAGAGAGGTCATAAACATCTTGTTCCTTGGTGTCAAGTGAAATAGTATATAGTAAATTTTACTTGCTTATACCTTTAGCATCACTGCAAATCTTGGACCTTGTTAAATAAGCGCAGTATAGAATTTACAGCATTGTATCACGCTAACCAGCAAATTTTTCGGACACAAGATGCAGCCAATATCTGTGCTTTCATGATGCTGTGAAACCAACCAATCGCAGAGCACCATTTGATGATGACGACCAATAGGAGACATGCATCTTAAGAGACATAACTCTGTGAATTTGAATTTTATGAGTTCTTGGGCTTTCAAAATAATTTGTTGCCGTATAAGGCTGTCAAGTGAAGACCTCATAAGGCGGGTTCGCCTTATCTCGGGGGTCATCTGTTATAGATAAAATCTCAAGATGCATACTTGTAATTTCTCCCACACTTTCTTCTTAGGGTTAAGCCTTTCTTCCGGTCTGCCCGCCTCATATCCTTCCACAAAAACCCGATCCCCAGGTGAAGATCCCCCAGGTGGGTCCAGAGGCTCCACTCTCCTCGGTTCCCCTTCACTAAAACAAAAATCAAGGTCAGGGGAAGGTCGAAGAACTACAAAATCAGCAAAAAAATGTAAAAAGTCGTACATGGAAGCGCAAAGGAGCATGGCCTGCGACTCGATGCCGCGCATCTTTTGCGGTTTGAGGTTGCAAAGCACCAGCACCAGACGCTCCTGCAAGGCCTCCTGGGAGATGTAGGCCACCAACCCGCTGACTACCGTCCTGGGCTCGGCTTCCCCTACGTCGATTTTTTCCAGGTAGAGCGAATCAGCGTCTGGATGCTGATAGTTGAGGATATTAATATTCATTTTAAAAAAGTGGTATCGGTCAGCTTCAATAATTACTATGAATCACATTTGAGTTGAAAAGTCGATTTTCAATACATAATGGTTTTAACCATGTATTAATACGTCAAATTTATCATAATTAGGGATACACCATAATTAACAAATCAATTAAATTTGATGTCATTGTAAACAGTTCCATTTAAGAGAAAAAGGACTGATACTTAACACTATTTGACAGTTTTGTACCAGAGCTGTACAATAACATTGTAAATGTAATCAGAATTAAAAAAATGCACGTTAAAATGTGATTTTTATAGTGCTTTTTATTGATCAAATTAAAAATGTTTTGCTCATTGTTTTTTTATTTGACTACATTTTTAAATCATTATTCTTAAAACGTAGCTTTCTGTTTTACTTGTGAAAAAAACAAACTAGCATAATTGTCCGACACGGCAAATCATTTGGGTAATGTTGAGTATTTTTTTCTGATGTTAGTTCTAAATACTTTTTAAAATGACGATAATGTTTGATGATTTTTTCGATTTTTCACTTTACATCGAACTTTTCTTTCTTCTAAAATAAAACAAGTCAAATTGTCGAATAGGGATGATCATAAATTAAGTAATGGAGTTAACGATTTTTGTCCTGATTTTAATCCTAAATACAACATACAATTTGTTTAATCATGTTTCATCCCAAATATTGTTTTATTAGAAAAAAACCCTCTCTGATTCGGCATTATTAATTTCCTCCTGATTTATTGTAGCAACAAAGGTGTATAGCTATAGTTGTATATTATTCTTAACCAATGCTTGAGTGTCATTCAGTATCGGAGAAGTTGTGTTTAGAAGTGATGGATTGTCACATAATAACTCCTCACCAAAATGCATCTCAAAAGTGCTGTAAAAAAAAAAACTTTGATAAACAATACAAAAATATGCAACAGTTGCAGGCTTGCAATATTTTGGAGAATCCAGAGACCAGGGTATTACGATCATTTAACGAGGAGAGATAAAAGCATGGATCAGTACCCTCCATATTTTCCTGGGAAAGAAATTTGTATGGGTCTTCAGAAGCAGTATTTTATTACTTGTCCATTGTGCATTTATTTGTGCATCGACCCCAATATAGATGAATGATTCATTTCAAAGAAATCTACACTTTAGCCATCAATAGAGGTCCTACCTTCTCCACACTGAGCACCTTCCCCACCCGGATGTCCAGTTTAGACGGCACCACCTCCTCGTCATCTCCCGCTGGACCTCCTCCCGCCTTGCCACCTTTCCCTGCCCCTTCTGCACAGCCGTCCGTCAATCAAAAACTCAAAGACACGCTTTCATATCTCAAGCTTGGACACCGACTCGTTTTTGCAGACGGGTAGGCGGCGCTGGTCAGTTTTCGCAGTTCAGGAGACTCGAACCTTTTCCGGATGGGCTCCAGAAGCTCGTTGAGGGCGGTCTCCACCGATGCTTTAAGGTCTCCAGGGTGGATCAACTAAGCAAGAGGAGAACTTTGGGATTTTCAAACCCGAGAGGAGCGAGATGAGAACGTACCTCTGCTGCAAAATCTTTCTCTACTTCTTCAAAAGCAGTGTAGACTTTGTCCCCGCCAAACTTTGCGTCCCGTTTAATGGAGAAACCTACAAAACAAGTCCGCCATTTTAAAACCATCACTTTAACATGTAACAGTAGTGTTTTACCTCCACGAAGAGGGAAAAGCACAAATTTGACAAAGGAGAGAACCCCGTTGTTCTGGATGTTTCCAGGCTCACAAAAGACTTTTTTAAGCTTCTTCTTCAGATCTTCCTTGGAATCCAGCAGATCTACTTTGGAGTCCTTAAGAATGAAAAAACAAAGGTTACAAATCATCCACAAGTATATTTACACAACTTTGCAGGATTTTTACTTCTTCTGAAGAACTCATCTTGGCGCCAGTCAGTCCTGGTACCATCGGGTTCATGAGATGGATGCGCTTACTGTAGCCCATAGGGGGCAGGTACTGCAAAAAAAGGACAAAACGCTTTCTATGACTTACAGTAACAGTGTGTGACGAATTCTAGATCATTGGAAGAAAACACTACGGAAGCCTGAAGGATGAAATTTAGGAGCCAACTTCCAGATTTTCGAGTGTTAGCAAGGATGAATTTCAGCCATGTGTTAATCCACCGCCAGCTACAACTAAAGACTGAGCAGCTAAAAAAAGTTGCTTGAGTTGGTCAGAGCTGGTGTAAGGGGCTAGATACTAGAAAAGGTCAGCAAAACATAGCAAGGGAAAGCTTTATCTACATGGAGCAGCGAACAATAATAATAGCAGTTAGCAGTCAAAAGTAGCCTTCAGGCAAGTGGCTAGCATGAGTAGCTAGAGAAGGAAACAGTGAAAAAAGAAGATGCCTGAATCGAGAAACTCAGCGACGTTCAAGTGAAACTGATGGGTGAAGCTAGTATTATTTACACAAAGCAGCAAACAATAACAAAAGTTGTAAGCAATTGCCTGCGGCCAAGTGGCTAACACAAAAGGCTAGAGAAAGAAACAATAGGAAAAAAGTCAAAGATAACAAGCGCCAAGGGCCTGAATCACAGGACTCAGTGACGTTTGCGTGCAGGACCAGCTGTGGAAGGTGACACTGAAGCCAACAATAACAATAGTGGAGAGCTATAGCCTGCAGCAAAGTGCCTAAAATGACTGGCAACAGAAGGAAACAGTGGAAAAAAAGTTTAAATGTCGCATTATTCGGTGACTTTCAGATGCAGGGCTTAGCTGTGCGCGGTAAGTGACTTAAAAAGTGTTAAAAGCACCACCAGGCCAAGCTAGCATTGCAAATTGGTCATCCATTCTTCCATAGTAGCAAGATGTTGTGTTGTGTAAAATAATGACACATTTTTAAACCTAAAATCAAGATTAAGAGATAGATGTGCTTTTGCTTAATGTTTGAATAGAATGGTGTTTTATTGGAATGAATAAAGTATTTTACAGCACTAAAGGTTGCTACATAACACACACTGGGGCTTTTAGCACATATACACTAAAAAGTCATCAAATAAACATGCATCACCTTCTCGGCAAATGTGAAAATCTTTCTTTGGTCCACGCCTCCAAATTGGGCGTCTACTTTTAGGTATTCCTCATCCAGTGCCTGAGGAGTGACATTAATTCAGGAAAAGCAGAAAAAAATAAAATGCCGTTTTATTATTTTAACCTGCAGTCCTGGATAGAGAAGACCACTCAGAAGGGCGTGCTCCACTTGTTTTACCACCTCAGCGCCAGCTTTTTTGGCATCATGCTCTGTCACCATGGAGGCTAGGCGGTAGACATCCAGCGTATATTCCCTAATATTCATGACATTTATTATTCAATATCAAGTATATTTCAAACTGATTCCTTAATCACCAACCTACTAAGCTGATAGTCGGTCCCCTTCACAAACTTGAGGTTCTCCAAAGGTACGCCGATACTCTCTAACATGGCCTTAATCACCTCCTCATAGTATTTGACCCGAAGCTCCAACAGCTCCCAGGGAGCCTTCATGTTATCCAAGAAGGCGTGCAAGTCTGCGAACAAAATGGTGACCTGAATGAGCAAAACAAAAACAAACATTTAACCTTTTTTTGTAAAGACAAAAGGTAAGAATGAGAGCACGCACCTCGCATCCAGCTTTGAGGAAGTCGGCAATCTTGGACATGGGGACGAAATAAGCCACGTGGGGTTTGCCGGTGGTGGCGGTTCCCCAGTAGACCTTCAGCTCCCGCTCCTGAAGGATCTGCTTCAGCTTGTCTTCTCCGAGAACCTCCTGCAGGGGGGAAAAAAACAATATTGGAAACATCACAGAGGAGCTTATGGACTACATTTAAATGCAGGCGATAATATGATTGGAAAGCGCATATTGGGTGTCTGGATTTTGTTTACAAGCTTAGAAACAAAATAACCACATATATATGGCAAGTAATCTGATCAAAAAGGCGAAGTGGAATTTACGATATGACGGAAATAGCTGTTGTTTCTTTCGACAAAAAATTAAAGAATGATTTCATTCAAAGCACACACTAAGTTATATGAAATACTGTGATTGTTTGCTCCAAAAGTGAGCTCCAGCTATGCTTGTCCAAGGCTTGCCAGAATTATAGTCTTACAGTATATATGGATAAATACAAATGTTGCTTCCACTATATAGATCAGGGGTGTCTAACTCATTTCACATCGCAGGCCACATAATGCCTTGTTAGATGTCAAGTGGGCCGAACTATTAAGATTATACCATACATGCTATAAATAACCAAAATATGTCTTTCATTTATTTTGGTCTAAAGAAGCACAAGAACATTAGGAATAGGATGGAATTTAATGAGCATTCCTTTTACAAAACATTTCATTTCATTTACAAATGTGCAATTTGCTTTAATCATTCACATATATGCATTGCAACTGATTCCAATGATTCTACGAAGGCACAAAATTTTAACAATTAATTGGTGTCGAAAAATATAGTAATGCACTTTAATATTAAATGAGTTTTATGAAGAAAGGAATTTTTAAACCATTTGCACATGTGTCTATAAAATCTATATTTAATCCCTGCCTACACCTTACAAACGAAGGAGAGTGATGTTAGATATGTTAAGAAGTATTCACATCTCCTGTAAATGTGTAAACTTCATACATGAAACGTACATACAATACATAGTACAATACATGCTGAAACTGTATGGAGTTGCGTGAACAGTAGAATTGCACCTTACTTTTATGTAGTGAAGCTGCTGACTAACATTAAATCGCTTATTTTTCAAATCACCACGGCAAGGATTCGTGTTCACAGAGCTGTATTCTTCATTCTGGGGCAGCATTTTAAAGGTGTTAGTTTAGTCTGGACTTGTTTTTGTTTCTGATATTTAGCATATTTTACGCCTGTACAAATGCATCAACACCAGGTGTCATATCCTGACTAGCTGACACTTTAGAATGCCATTTAAGTGCTTGTTTGTGAGCTTTGAATGCATTTTTGTTTTATTGATATTTATTACCGAGAAGATTTGTTCATAAAGGTAGGTTGCTTCAAACATTCACAAAGTTTTAGCAGCCAGCGCTGTTAATTTGGTGAACCCTGGTAGTATATACTGATAAAATTTGCCCAGACCTGCGGAGGCAAATTTGCCCTTCAATCTGCATCACACTGCATTGATCGTAACAGCACCCGGCTCCCTAGTGGACAATCCGTGAATTACATTTTATTAAAATATGAATTCCACGTCGTTTGTGCATTTTTCCACTTTTAAATTATCCTGCGGGCCTGATCGAACTTCCCTGGAGGCCGGTTCCAGCCCACGGGCCTGATCGGACCTCCCTGGAGGCCGGTTCCGGCCTGCAGGCCGTATGTTTGACACCCCCGATATAGATGCATTTTCACCATGGGGGCAGAATGTTTTTTTAGCTAATAAGCTGGACGTATCAATTCCCTCTGTACTAAAGGTCACACAATACTTTTGGGTTAAAAATATACCATATGTAGGAAACTGCTCACAAGATTCCACAAAAATGTATACCGTAAGCCTGTTTAATGTAGTTAGTAGAGACCACAACCCACTGTGATATGCAAAAATACATGAAGTAACCCCTTTTTAACATGTGCTCTGCGGGCTCACGCTCACAGCAATAGTGGACCGGAGATAATGTATTGCAGCCACATAGGTGCTGCTCATTCTAGGTAGAAAGAACGGAAAAAAAATGACACAAATTTGCTCTCTCAACCCCCGCACTCAGCAAAAGTCTACTGGAGATAATGGATCAGATTATTTTAGGCCCGCTAGCCCCTGTTCTCAGCAATAGTCAGCCGGGTATAATGGATCACATTCGCAGAGGTGTCGTTTATTTTAGGAGGGGAAAAAAGGGGGGGAATAGAGCCACCATGTATGACAAATATTTCCTCTCTCGGCCCCCGCTCTCACCAAAAGTTGAATGGAGATAATAGATTGTGACCAAAACGGTGCCCAGAACCAAGAAAATACCCTTTGTTGGCCCCTGCTCTCAGTAACGCTCTAGCGGGGATAATGGATCATGCCTAGAACCATGCATTTCATTGAAGTGGACCAGAACGGCAAAACTCCTTTGATGCATGTTTACACAGCTTTACATTATCCGAATATTGCCCATATTCCGTATCCAATCAGATCATTGCCTGCATCTAAACAATACCGTTATTGACATGCACATATGTGACCCACCTGCAGGTTCCTGGTGATGAGGTCCAGCTTCTCATCAGGGCTTAACTGAGCTGCCATGGATGAGGCAACTACAATCATACAAAATGAGAATATAAAACATGTTATAAAATTGTTGCAGGATCTCTGAAACAAACAAATATTTCTCACTTAAACTGACAAGCTTGGACACGTTCAAGTGTTTAGTACTTTCCTTTTTAATACAAAGCCAGTAATCACGAGGGAAGATGTGATGCAATGGCAAAAGGGAGCCATCATTGAGCAGCATCGACACCATTTTTAAGCAGACTTGTTGAGAAACAGGAAAACTATTTCAAGCATTCACAAGCATTTCACCCAAAGTTCAAGCACTTTCCAGTTTTTGAAAATATTAATTAAAGAATTTTCAAATGTTGAAAAGAACCATTTGTTAAAATAAGAAAAAATATCCGTTATAAACGTTTTTAAATAGGACAAAACACTGCTGTACTGTTTAATAAAGGATGATGTGGCCAGACCGTGGAAAATGAGCCGCGAATAGATAAGGGTTTGCGAAAAAGTGTATCATTTGAATGAAATTAAAGGAATGGGTTATATATGACAAGCATTACTTGGGACATAAAGCTACATTTTCGTTTTGTATTACCATGAAATTTCATACATTTGATATAATTACGTTAACTAGTAATGACGTTAGCTAGCTGGCCGGCTAGCACCAATGCCATGTGCAACGACACAAAGCAAATTCGGGTTCCAAAAACGCAGGTAACGTCCTCGTAATGGTTTCTGTCGACATTTTAAGCATTTTAAACAAACTTGCAATTGTGCTGTTCGGGTTTTAAAACCTTACCTAAAGAGTTAAAGCGCAGAGAATTAAAAAAACAGCCGGGTAGTGGGAGCTGTCAGTGGATTGCATCAGCGATCGATTGAGTCGACTTTCAGGCAAAAACAATCAAGAGCCGAGTGAATTGTAATCAAAGTGGTATTTTTTTCTCGCTTTTGTTCTCGAATGTATATTTTACGAGTGTTATTTTTAATATTTATAGACTTTAGAATAAAAACAACAAAAGCATTGAGTAGACATAATAAATGTAAACAGTATTTTAACAGCGATTGATTGAGTGGACTTTCAAGGTAAAGCAATCGATAGCTGAAAGCATCGCAGTTGAAGTGGTCGTCGTCGTCGTTGAGTCACTCAATGCGCCTAAGCCTTAGGCCTTAGGGGTGTCAAACTCATTTTAACTCGGGGGCCACACGATAGAACAAAAATTCTGTCGGGGGCCGGACTAGTAGATTAAAGATAAAGAAAAAAAAGAGATAAAGAAATAAGAGAAAGAAGGAGGGAAAAGGAGAGAGGGCAGGACAAAGAAAGAAAAAGAGAGAGAGGGAAAGAGCGTGAGAAACAAAAGCGATAAAAAGTCGTGAGAGAGGGGGGAAAGAAAGGGAGACGAGTAAAGAAATCCAAAGAGAAATAGAAAGACGGAAGGAGAGAAAAGAGAAAAGAAAGCACCAAGGGTAGGAAGAGAGAAAGAGAAAAGAGAGAAAAGGAAAAAAGGAAGTTAGAGCAAAATAAGTTAAAAAGACACAGAGAGAGAAAGAGACAAAGATCAACGAAGAAAGAAATAAAGAGAGACACAGAGAGTGAAAGAGACAGAGAGTGGGAGAAAAGGGGTGGAAAGAGAGAGAGAGAGAGAGAGAGAGAGAGAGAGAGAGAGAGAGAGAGAGAGAAATACAAGTACAGTGTCTTTGTTCGAGGCACCTGGCTTTGGCAACATCAAGTTGACATATTTCAACCTGCAGCTCATTTTTCTCTTGCACTTCCTTGAGTGTTGTCTCGCGGGCCGGATTCAAACCCTTAGCGGGCCTGATCTGGCCCGCGGGCCGCCTGTTTGACACCTGTGGCCTAAGGTAATCCATAGTAGCGCCAGATTCGCTCGTGGGAGGCTCCGTAGTTCTCCGAAGGAGAGGGGGCTGCGACTGTCCTGTGCCGCCAGGCCTGACGGGGTGCGACCCAAGCAAACCAAGCAGACGAAGCCTCTAAAGTCCTTAGTACGTTCGGACAGGCCGGTGCATGATTTATGGAAGCCCCGTGGGCAGGTAGTACAGGTGATTGGGGTGTGGTCGCAGCGAATGGTTCGAAAGCACCACTGGCATTTGGACTGGGGGCCAGGGTTGCTCTCGAAGTCGCCCGCCCTAAGAAGAACAGAGAGAGGAGAGTAGAAGAGAAAGAGAGGGACAGTTAGAAAGAGAGAAAGACAGAGTCAAATGCAAAAAAGGGGAAAAGAGAGTGAGAGAGGTGGGGAGAGAGTAGGAAAGAGAGGGATAGAGAAAATGAGAGACAAGAGTGTAAAGGGGGAAGAGAGAAAAGGAGATACAAAGAAGGAGAGAGGACCAAGAAAGAAAGAGAGAGCGAGTCTGAGTGGACTGAGTTGGATTCGTAAGGCTCCCCCGGGAGAGAGCCTTTCGCAGGACACCGCGGGAAGGTTCCTAGTCTTTGTCCTGCTAGTTGAAGTGGTGAATTTCTGTAGTGCAGTGGTTAGCGCATTTGCCCCAGGACACACCAAAGGAATGGTGCCCCTACGACCCTTGTGGTTAAGGGATCCAACCAACTATCTTACTGCACGACCGTTTATTATACCTATAGATTTAAAGATGCCAACATAAATAAAAAATAGCATTGTGACATTAAAAAATAAATGTATGAAAACTACAGTGGGAGAGAAGTAGAGTACACTGGTGTTTACATAATATTCAGCATACTTAAACGTTTTTTTGGAAAACATTAGCTAAATATTAGTCATAATTATAAACAGGGTTGGGTAGGGTTACTTTAACTTGATTACTTTTAATTACTTTTGGATTACTCCAATACCAAATATGCTAATAAAAGACAAAAGAAACACAATATGAATAAAATTATGACTCACAACACGTGGTAAGTTTTCTCTCCTGGCTTTGATCTCCGGCAAAACTAACATAAAATGCGACAATCCAAACAGTTTGCCAACATCTTTTTTGGCGTTCCATGTATTCCGTTACTCCCCAAGCCTGCACAAAATTGAGTAATTTTAATCATATTTCGTTTCTTTTGTCTTTTATTAGCATATTTGGTATTGGAGTAATCCAAAAGTAATTGAAAGTAATCAAGTTAAAGTAACCCTACCCAACCCTAATTATAAACGATCAAATACAGGGAAAAAACAAAATGCGACTATCTGCTTCTTTACTTACTGATTTCAGCTCATTCTTATTTCTTCTAAAAAATATTTCATATACCTGCATTAATTATGTTTATAGTCTATAGATTGTTAACATCAATTTAATGTTTTCAAAAATATATTTTCAATCTGGTGAAGATTAGGCGTTGTCATGAAAAATAAACACTAGATGTCAGCATTGTAAAGCAAAAAGGGATTTTCAAAATAAAATCATTTAATCCAGTTGATCGATGTACGCTGGGATGGATGGTGCCTGGATCCATTTACCACTAGGGTCATAGGGGTACCGTTTACTGTGGTGTGTCTTAGGCAAGTACAGCCTGGTGGCGCCCATCTCACTGCAGGCCAACAACTGTGAAAACATTTCGTGAAGACATGTTTTTCTTGTATATTTGTGTACAATATATTAACATATTTTGATAAAACTCTGCAGGATGGCGGAGCAGTGGTTAGCGCTTGTGCGGCACAGTTCTGAGGTCATGAGATCGAACCTCCTGTGTGGAGTTTGCATGTTCTCCCGGTGCTTGCGTGGGTTTCCTCTGGGCACTCCGGTTTCCTCCCACATTCCAAAAACATGCACGTCAGGTTAATTGGCCGGTCCAAATTGTCCCCAGGTGTGAATGAGCGAGCGAATTGTCTGTCCCTGTGTGCCCTGCGACTGGCTGGCAACCAGTTCAGAGTGTCCCCTGCCCACTGCCCGGGGAAAGCTGGGATGGGCTCCAGTACCCCCGCGACCCTACTGAGGATAAGCAGTGCAGATAATGGATGGATGATAAAATTTTGCATAGCAGGAAATCTAAAGAAATCAAATAGGGAGACTTCTTGCTCATTTAAATTATTTTCCTATTTTGATTGATTGACACTTTATTTAGGCACAGCACGCAAAATCAACAATAATTTACCAACAGATATAACAAAATATTTGAGCACAAAAACAAAGATAAACAACATAATTTTACCAACGAAAGAACATAAAAAAATAGAATATTGTTCCAATGGTATAACATTTTGCTCACGTTAATTATTTTGCTATTTTTTCAAAATAAACCTGAAAAAAAAATAGAATGGAATAAAAAAAAAAAAATCTGTTTACATAATATTTTTTTTTTATGTATTTTAAAAAAAGTCCCACTGCCAGATAATGATTGCTCAGTTTAGGTCTTTATTTTTCTTACTGTAACGAAAAATAACGATTTAGTAAAACTTAAAAACTGTATGAGTTGAATCCCCACAATGCCTTTCTCTTTTTTATCACTCAGTTCAGAGTTGTGTGTCCTACGCAGACTTTGTAAAAGGTGCAATCGTGAACTTTTTGTCCTGTTTTTTCATTCTGTTCCCAAGGGTGATGCTAAAGGGAGAAGCAAAATCATGTTAACCATGGAAACATTGCGTGCAATTATACAAAAATACGAAGAAGAGGCCTTATGTACATTCAAGTAATCAGACTTTCACACATTTTTTCAAACACGATTTATTGATTTCGATCTTTTTCATTTTCTTAAATTAACTGCAGTATAGAGAACATCACATTTGCAGCCACACATATCAAATATATTTACAAGTTTACACACATTATTTACATATCCACAGAGTCATTTACACAAGCTTTGTGTATTATCTGTATTGATTGACGTCCAAATAGGGGATTAAAGCTCAGAGAGTATAGGGCCGGGGCTTAATGGTGAACTGAAAAATGATTTTAACTATGGATACATACAAAATTGCGTCATGGACAACATTCCCTACACATTCTGCAAGGATTTTTATGTTTTCCATGAGTAAAAAAATGTCGAAAAACTTCACGCGGGTACCCCAAACGGGAACATGTGGTTGATGTATGTATAACATAGGACGTTGTATATGTACATGCTTCCATATCCGCGGATATGAATCTGGATCATACAAGACACGACATTTATATACAGAATGGCAATTATGTGCATCCTCTTTTCAACGGGCTAGAAAAATAAAAACAAACAAAACATAGTTCCGTCATTCAGTGCCATCGACTATTATACACGTCAAACGGCAGCGAATGAGTCAAATAGATCTGAAATACTGCAAAGCGCGTCCGTCGTCCCAAAGAAAACACTAATAAATATTTAAATAAATCACATATTCAGGTCCTAGCTGTCAATGCCGTTTAGCGTTCAGTCGAGAAGAAAAAAAACCTGTTCCCCGCTAGCAATTTTTTGTAGTGGTTTAGAGAAGAAAAAGGGGAAAAAAGCCCTTAAAAAGGTGTAAATGTAGGTTTTCTTTTCTTTTTTTTTTTGCTACCGAGCTGAGCTAAGGCACGGACGCTATTTGTTCAAGTTTCCTGTTGCAAGCGCAATGCTCGATGTCACTGGACTACATTAAAAGGGAAAACAAGAAAGAAACAGTCAGAAGCAAGCTTTTTTTTCGTGCTCTAGGGAAAAAACGAGGAAAAAGGAGACCATAGCAATTTTTTTATGATCTATAGAAACTAAAAAAAGTGAAGGATAAAGAAAACAAAGATTAAAAAAAACATAAGAAAATGACGAACGAGTTTTTGTGCTCTAGAGAAACAAACAGAAAATCCCCCAAATTGACAGAAGCTTTTTATGGTCTCTGAAAAAAAAAACAAGGAATAAAAAAGAAACACGTATTTTTGTGCGCTTCAAAACACAAGGAAAAAACTGATATGAGCAAACTTTTTGTGCTCTACAAAAATAAATGAGGGGGGGATATCAAGGGGAAAAAGACAGAAGCCATTTATGCTCTAGATAAAAAACACAAAAGCAAGCTTTATATTCACAAAAAAGGGAAAAAAATCTTTATGCTGTAGAATAAAAAAAGAAAAAAATATTACAATTCAGAAAGTTTTGTTAAAAGACACCTGACTGAGCAAACAAGTGTGACAGTATCATTTTGTGTTGGCACGTTCGATAAGAAATTAGCAGCGTTGCCTGGACAAGGCAGTGTCTCAGGTGGGAGGGGCCAAAGTCACTTGGCCCCGCCCAGTGCAAAATGCCAGGTGCTTGTCTGGATTGGTCACAGATTAGAAAGGGGAAAAAACTGCACTAGATCATGTTGGAAAGCTCTGTGGAGTCCGTTTCGGAATCGGTCTCGTACCTGCCAGGAGAAAAAAAAAAAATCAACACGTTCAGCCATTGATGGTTATACTGGACTGTCTCAGAAAATTAGAATATTGTGATAAAGTTCTTTATTTTCTGTAATGCAATTAAAAAAACAAAAATGTCATACATTCTGGATTCATTACACATCAACTGAACTATTTCAAGCCTTTTATTATTTGAATATTGCTGATTTTGGCTTACAGCTGAAAAAAACTCAAAAATCCTATCTCAAAATATTAGAATACTTCCTCAGACCAAGTAAAAAAAATAATTTTATAACAGCAAAACTAAATCAAACATTTGAAAATGTCCATTGATGCACTCAGTACTTGGTTGGGAATCCTTTTGCACGGATTACTGCATCAATCCGGCGTGGCATGGAGGCAATCAGCCTGTGGCATTGCTGAGGTGTTATTGATGCCCAGGATGCTTTGATAGCGGCCTTCAGCTCATTTGCATTTGTAGGTCTGGTGTCTTTCATCTTCTTCTTAACTATACCCCACAAATTCTCGATGGGGTTCAGGTCAGGGGAATTAGCAGGCCAATCAAGGACAGTGATGCCATGGTCAGTGCACCAGTTACTGGTGGTTTTGGCACTGTGGGCAGGTGCCAGATCATGCTGGAAAATGAAATCCTCATCTCCATAGAGCTTTTCAGCAGATGGAAGCATGTAGTGCTCTAAAATCTCTTGGTACACAGTTGCATTTACTCTGGACTTGATGAAACACAGTGGACCAACACCAGCAGCTGACATGGCTCCCCAAACCATTGCTGACTGTGGGAACTTCACACTGGATTTCAAGCAACTTGGATTTTGCTCTTCTCCAGCCTTTCTCCAGACTCTGGCGCCTTGACTTCCAAATGAAATGCAAAACTTGCTTTCGTCTGAAAAGAGGACTTTGGACCACTCTGCAACTGTCCAGTGCTTCTTCTCCATAGCCCAAGTCAGACGCTTCTTCCGTTGTCTTGAGTTCAGAAGTGGCTTGACCATGGGAATACGGCTATTGTAGCCCATTTCCCGGACACGTCTGTGAACTGTGGCTTTTTATACCTGGACTCCAGCTTCAGCCCACTGTCTTTGAAGCTCCCTCAAATTCTGGAAGCGGCTCTTCTTCACAATTTTGTTAAGGCTGCGGTCATCTCTCTTGGTTGTGCAGCGTTTCCGGCCACATTTTTGCCTTCCAACAGACTTTTTGTGGATATGCTTTGAAACTGCACTCTGTGAACAGCCTGCTCTTTGAGAAATTTTGTGTCTTACCCTCCTGATGGAGGGTATCAATGATGGCCCTCTGGACAGCAGTCAGATCAGCAGTGATTTAGTTTACTGAACCAAGCTGAGTGTTTTTAAGGCTCAGGAAACCCTCGCAAGTTTTTTTGAGTTAATTAGATGATTCAGGTGATTAGTTGAATAGCCTACTTGAATACTTTTTCATTATATTCTAATATTTTGAGATAGGATTTTTGAGTTTTCTTAAGCTGTAAGCCAAATTCGGCAATATTAAAATACTAAAAGGCTTGAAATAGTTCAGTTGATGTGTAATGAATCCAGAATGTATGACATTTTTGTTTTTTTAATTGCATTACAGAAAATAAAGAACTTTATCACAATATTCTAATTTTCTGAGACAGTCCAGTATATACAGTCGTATGTTATCTGCGATTTTTCTAGGCTTGGCAATCAGTGCCTCATTTAGAACTGTGCCTGTAGCTTTTATTTCCTCACTATGTTTCTTACAGTGGAAACTGACGGCTGAAATCTCTTAATTAGCTTTTTCCATCCTTCCCTACACTTTTGCTATCAGGTCATTTGAGAGTTATTCTAAGACTCCCCTAGTGACATCTTCATTCAACAGTCCATTATCCCCAGTCGACTATTGCTGAAAACAAAGGCGGGCAGAGTGCTTTTTGGTACAGGCAAATGAAGCATGCCATTTCGTCCCCACCCTAAAGTTAACCGGATCGTTTTGGCCGCAATTCATTATCCCCAGTCATCGATGGCTAAGACCAGGGCCGGGAGATAACATTTGTCCCTTGTAAACTGCTCTTTTTTCCCATTCTTTCAGGTTAAAATGAAAAGCACCTGTGCAGCCGCAATCCATTGTCCCCTGTAATCTTGGGGGCCGACGGCATAGCAGATTTTTCTTAACGTTTCAGGCTGCTGAAGCATGCAATTGTGGCCCCTCTAAAATGAACTGGACCGTTTTAGCCGCAATCCAATATCCCCAGTCGACAATTGATGCTAAGGCCGACGGAAGTCATGTTAAGAATTGGAGAGCTACTTTGCAGATTTTCGCATGTTCTGGGGGGGTTGTGGTCGCCATTAAACACGACGAACAATCTTGAAAAAGTTAAGGAGTGGCCAAACGTTTCCCTCGTTTTCACCTTTGCTCCTGGAGCAGCTTTCGGTTGCCCTGCCTGCGGTTCTCATCGATGGGGTACGTGTACAAGATGATGAGGCCGATGAAAATGAGGAAAATGGGGGCCGCCGAGACCAAAATCTTCAGGGTCATGTCCACCTCGGCTGGCTGCGAGCAACCTCGGGAGATGTAGCCGGCAAAACTAGAATCAGGAACAAAAAGTTGAGACAGAGTCTTGTGATACGAAAATAAAGTACAAAGGAAATAAAATCTGCTTTTATGTGAGATTTGGATTTACTTCTTTCGTCTTGTGAGGAAAAAAACTTAAGTCCATAGAAACAATAGGAGGGAATTTCTCCACTCTCAACTATTTCACCTTATTAAGTTAATCATTTGATGAATATCCTAAATAAAAACGGTTGGAAAATTAATTCAAAATAAATTCTAGTTTTGGTACTAATTAAGCAGATAATGGGTAAGAAAATGAGCAGCATTTCTTTTTGAAAGTAAAAATCAAAAACATTCAATAATCGATACTTATTGATTTTGTTTAGATGTTTAACTTAATTCCAGTCATTTTATTTTACAATGCGATTTTATCCAACTTAACCAAATTTTGATTATCATAAAAAATCTGACATCAATAATCGTAAAGAATAAATAAAATAAAGCATAAGTTATCAAACCCCAATTTAAATCAATCAAGAAGAAATATCAGTTTAGGATTTAGATAAGGATAAATTATAGTCTATTTATTAGTATGGTGTATAATGCTCAGAAAATAATAGTTTTAATTATAAAAAAAATTAGCAAATTTATTTCATTTATTTTAAATCCATTTTGATAAATTATTAAAAAAAACCTCTCCTCTCTGTTTTCCATTCTATTGAAAGTTGGTTGCAACCGTGGTTACCGTAATATTTATTTAGTATTTATGAGGAGTAATTCATTCTTAAAATTCCCTACGGATAAGCAATGGGACATCTATAGCCGTCAACAGCGTTCAATGCTCTTCTCAAGAAACATTTTCTTACTCTAAACTGAGCGTGGAGATGCCCAGCGAGACTCCGGAGGCGAACTTTGTGAAGAAGACGTAGAAGGAGTAGAAGAGCGCCTCGTGGCCGGTAGCGCCGGGGTTTTGAACCTGGAAGTCGTCCACTACGTCAGGCAGCATCGACCTTTCGAGGGGGGGGGGGGGGGAGAAACGTGTTTAACCTAGAGTCTGACCTTCAGCTACCGAGATGTTTTCGTCACTTTCTTACCAAGGGAGCAGGAAGGCGGCCGCCACGCTGACCCCAGCAGCGAAGGAGACCATGTAGGTGACGATCAGGTTGCTCTTCACGAGCACCACCAGGATCATGAAGGGGACCACAGACTAAAGACACAAAAAAAAAAACCTTTGGACACCCCTCTAAGCTTTTCCTGTCATGTTTTCTGGAACAGGGATGTCAAACTTACAGGGTCCGTACAACCTTTTCATGGCCGAATTTAAGCCCTTTCAAGGCCAATTTTTACATTTTTACATTAACTTCGAAGGAGGAAATCCAACGCTGATCAAAATAAAGGTTTTTTTTAGATGACTAAAATAAAGCTGCTATTTTGCTGCTGGCACAGACTTTGTGCTATTTTGAGCTGTTCTAATATTTTTGCGTCAATGGGCTGCTATAAACCAACATGAATTCTGCTATTCTGTTTCAACAATGCACGCGCAACTTCAATACACATTTGTTTACAAACAACGAAAGTGCTCTATAGGTGTTGGGTAATAACAGAGTTTAATACAGAAGACAAAAAAAGAAAGTACTGTATGTATAAAAAGCAAAAAATTTAGACCAATTTGGACTCATTCTAACGATATAGTGCATTCAATCTGTCCAGCTGATGTTTTGCGTTTTGTTTCACTTATTTCTATATTTTTGCGTGTTTTACAAAGAACTTGTGTAGAAATTGGTTGAAATACAACTGTAAATATATTTGTAATTTTTTATTTTGCATTTTATCATTATTTATAGCACCGAAGAGTTATTATTTTTAACTTTTATCATTTTGCATTTTCAGGGATTTGGTGTTTAAATCTGTTCAGTGTGTAAAAAGCTAAAATTGTTTTGTATTTTACATTTTTTCTTGTAGATTTGTAAATATTTGAGTTTATATTTCATATGTTTTGCAGGGATCCCCTGCGAAACATACAAAATAATTGGTTACTAGATAATTTGGTGCATAATGTTTTGTTATTATTGATAAAATATCATTTAAACAATAAAAAATAAATCTTAGGAGCCGTTTGCGGAAAAAAAGAGCTCTTCTCAGTGAGCAAAGCCAAAAGAGCCGTTTTTCTAAATAGAGCCGTTCTTTTGGGTGTGACCAGTAGAAGGCAGACAAGCCACCAGGGCAGGTGTGTTAGCATTTTTTTCACGCTTTTTTCTTCTTTTAATTTAATTCATTTAATGCTTGATTTATAGATTAAGACTGCCAAGAAACATGCCAAGGGCAATTTCAAGCATTTTCAAGCACTTCACCCAAAATTCAAGCAATTTCTTGATCTTAAAAACACAACAATAAAATTCAAGCATTTTCAAGGATTTTAAAGCACCCATAAAAACCCTAAACCCTAGGCTCTCAGGCCAAATCCACACTTTCTATTCTCAGGCAAAAAAACAAATTTCAACTCGAAATTTTTAACTGTTTTTTAGTATTCAGCCTACATTAATAATAATAACCCACCCTACAAATTATAATCACAGAGGAGAAGGATCTTTTCTAAACACAACAGACACATTTACATACCTGCCTAAACTACTGCTTTACACGTTAGATTACCGCTATTGCCCTCTTAAAAACGTACACCGCTTTCTTAAAAGAATCTAGTCAGGCTGCTTTAGTTTCAAGCGAGAAAAAGTCTGTGTGTGTAAATAAAGCTCTCCATTCTACAATTTGATTAAAAAAAAAAACAATCATGTCAGATTTTCTCAGTAAAATCAGTTTAAAACCCTAACTTACAGCTAAAATCTAAGCACCTAACCCTAGCCCTACACCTAACCCTAACTGTTTCAAACCATAACCCTAGCTCTAAACCCGATTGGAACCCTACATTCAGTTTAGAATACCTAATATGGAGCTCAAACTCTAATTCATAACCCTAAACCTGTACCTAACTCTAGCTGTAACATAAGCCCCAACCCTATTTCAGACCCTAAATTCAGTTAAATACCCTACCAAATTATTAGTCTAAACCTCTAGCCCAAATTCTTTTTTATAACCATAAAGTAAGTTTAAAACCCTTACTTGAACACCTAACCTAAGAAACATAGCAACAATTTCAAGCATTTAAAAGCGCTTCATCTAAAACTCAAGCACAATTCAAACCTTGAAAATCCAACATTACATTTCAAGCATTTTCACAGATTTCAGGCTCCCGTACAAAAAAACCCTTATTTTTTTTTCACTCAGATATTCATTCCGTTCCCAGTCCGCCAGCAGTATATTTGATTGTTCTGGAGCCTTACCAAGGTGCCAACGTAGACTGCGGTCTTCTTGCCGAACTTGGTGAGGAACCACTGCCAGAAGGGGATGGTGAGCGTGGCCGACAGCTATGGAGGAGACACTTGTGTTATGCAAGTTCAAAACAATTCACGGCATACGAGCATGCGTGATGTTACGCAATACAGACACCACAATGGCCGCATTCACCGGGATCTTCAGTGTTCCCCTTTTTCAAATTTCCTTCAGGGATTAGTGCTGTGTTTGTAGAAGAAATGAACCCCCCCCCTCCTGCGGGCTGCCTTTTCTATACATGATTACAGTAGATCCCCCGCCCCCTCCCCACACTGACCCCACCTTATGTTTGGACATTACATTGTGGAGTAAGTTTTTCTTGCCTCTCTTTGTAGCATTTTACCCGCTATACCACACCAACTATAAATTATTTTGCACGACCAAAAATGGAAAATCCAAACTTAGTTGGGTTTCTTAGATGCTTGCCTGCTACTTGTCAACATCATATAAAATGCTGCCCTACTGTTGGTTTGCATTACGTCATGTAAATTCAGATATACTAGTGGCTGAACTACCTCCCACAATGCCTTTCTTCAGTTCAGAAACTTGTGTGCTTATTAAACAATTTTCAAGTAAGTGCACTATAAAACAATATCATTTGTTCTGTATTCATTCACTAGAGTTCCCAAGGCTGGCAGTAATGCTGAAGAGTGGAGCACAAAACATAATTACCGTATTTTCCGCACTATAGAGGCGCACCTAAAAGCCTTTATTTTTTTTAAAAGCTGACCATGCGCCTTCTAATACAGTGCACCTTATATATGGATCAATATTTAGTCGCAAAGTCTTGCAACTAAACCAAGCAGCCGCCGACTAAATTTTCCCCCGAAGGCGAAGTCGTCCGCGGTGTATCCTGGGATTTATATACCGGCGTTTCATTTCCTAACCAATGTGTCAATTGTCATTTGAATCAGTCACTATTGGCTAAAGTTATTCGGAGGTAAAGGGGGCGGATCCTTTTTATCATTTACAGGCTCGCATAGGCTAAAGGGGCGAAAAAAAGCCTGAAATTGGCCGAAAAAGATGAGTGTGAATCACACGTTGGTTGGGTTGCACTACGGCATAGAGAAAACATTTTTTAATATTCTGTATTTGTAAATATTTTACTCTCCTGGATTAACTACACTCACGGTTGTAAGAAGACCATGGTTACGTATCATTAATGAACGTGAAGGCTGCAAGAGAACTTAGGTGAGCTATGCGGATTTATATTTTCCCGGTATCTTGTTTTAGAACGTTCTTGATGTTTCTGTGATGAGTCTATTTTTAAACTAAATTCAATTCAAAGTGTTTGTCATATGCACAGTAAAGAACCCCGTTTCCCTGCACAATAAAATTCTTACTTTGCTGTCCATACAGTTGACAGCAAAAAAATTAAATGGAAACTAAGAAATGTTTGTTTGGTGACATCGTACGGACACCGCATCTGCACGTGTCTACGACACGTATTTGCTTCTTTGCAAGCTTTGGGAATGTTAAGGGGGTAATCAGTTTGACTGAACTATCTGACTGTTTTGTCGACGTTCCCATTGTAGCGCCTTATAATCCGGTGCGCCGTATGTATGTAAAATATAGAACCAAAAACTTTCTTGGGGGTGCGCCCTATAACCCGGTGCGCCTTATAGTGCGGAAAGTACGGTACCCTTGAAACAATGCGCGCAATCGCTCCGACCAATAGACAATTTGGACTATTAATAGAAATAAGAAAATTAAAGCACAGAAATCTTGTAATGACGATCTTTGAAAGGGAAGTCTAAATTTGAACCCACCTTCTCCCCTCTTTCTGCAATCACCCCATAACTCCACTGTACCGGCTCAAAGAAAAATGTCATTTTTTCCTTACTATATTTATTTATAATGTTGACTAACTATTTGAATGCATATTACTATTTAGGTATTTTAATAGTTTTATAATGTTTTACCTTTTGTTTTTAAAATCTGTTTCATTTTAATCTGCTGTCATGTCTCCTGCCCCCTCTGCATCCACCCGCTACTCCAATTTACCTAGCACAAGTGACGACACAACTAAATGAATAAATAAATAAATAAAATCGAATTTTTCCTTTACATATATATATATATATATATATATATATATATTTATTTATGATTTCATTAAATCATATGCACATATTACACGTAAGTAGTTCTTATCATTGTTATTTAAATATTTTTAGTCATATTAAAAAAAAAAAATCAAGTTCCATTTTTAATCCAGAGTCACCCCCTCTTCTGCATCCACCCACAACTCCACTCTACCAGCTCAATGTCACGTCAAAACTAAAGTACATACAATTTCATTTTTCCTTTACATGTGTATTTATTTATAATGTTATTTAATACTGTGAATTTATATTACACACTTGTAGTAATAACTATATAACATTTTATTATTTTCAGGTTTTTATTCAGGGTACCAGATACCATAAGTTTCTCTCTCCCACCATACGGCAATTTCGCTTTGCGTTCCCCACCACCATGTTGTATGCCAGGGGGTCTACTGTATTCCATAAAGTCATCAGTCTGAATAAATTCCCTGTCGTCTCCGTAATCCTGACCATGAAGTAAAGGATCAAGTTCGGTAATCTGCTCAAACTTGCTAACCTAGAGCTTCATTAAAAGACGTTTTAGGTGGGTAGGGGGCGTTTCCTTTGTCAATCTGTGAGAAAACCACGACATTTTCAAGCCCAGTTCTCACGTTATGCCAGTGCACGGTGAGAACACTGAGGCGCTTGATGGGAATAGAGACTGGCTTTGTGACTGGGCACAATTTATGCGAAAGACCTTTTTGAGTGTACGGGGGTGGTGTTGGGGGTGGGGGGTTGTGCTGACAGGGGCGAATGTTCTGGCAACAGCCCACCTGAAACATCACCTGCTATGCGTGTTGTGGACTCACCATGATCACCAGCAGAATATTCTGGAAGTCGTTGCGGAAGCCCAGAGTGTAGCTGCAGAACAGGGCGAAGTTGCCTTCCAGGAGCTGAACAATTAAAAAAAATATTGACAAATAAGATTAATTGTGAGATCTCAGAATTCAAACAAGCAGAAAAATAATCAAAATAAGCCCCATAAATCTATGTCGAATCATGTATTCTAGAATTTATTTTAAATCAACGTCTTCTATCATGGAGGGCAACAAATCTCGTAGAATATTATTCTTATTATTATAATATTAGTTTTAGTTCAGATACTTATGAAGAGAAGATTAATTTCACAGCTTCAAAAAAGTTGTTTGACCTTTAACTTGAAAGATCTCACATTGGGTGCTATCGACGACTATGGACGTCAAACCTAACTCTGCCTCATTCATTGCCATAGATGGCCATAAACATCAAACATTCATTTTCCATCCCATCTTAACTGTAATTGTTGAGATCGGGAGTGATCTAAAGGGCCAAACGACAGTGAATCTGTCCAGTGATGTATGCATACCATAAACGCCAAGGAGGTGAAGAGGAAGACCATAACCAGCTTGGCATAAGGGCCGTGTCCCATCACCAGCTTAATGCCCTGAAAGAACGACAGAGGCTCCGACTTGGTGCGGCTGGTATCTGAAAAGGGAATGGGAAATAAGGCACTTAACTGGTTAAAAGCTTCCAAGCTGAGCTTAATACGCTTTGCGGTAGAAACATTTGGAGTGTTGGAATTCCAGTGAAAAATATTTTGCAATTTTTGGTGACAATATTTTGTCTCATTTCAAAGTATGCGGTTACCTTTTTGCTCCCTGACACCGAAGAACAAAACCACAGCGCACAAGACGTAGATACAGCAGATGACGCCGGACGCGATCATGTAAGCGGCTCTCTAGGGACAACGATATCGGAAGTCAGCAATAAAAACACAAAACAAACCTAGATTCACAAAAGCTGATTGGTCAGATACCGTGTGTTCCAGGGAAATGATGTGCTCGGTTCCGTTGAGGCCCCAGGAGGAGTTTCCCACACCGGCCAGGATTTCCCCCGGTCCTGGGACGCAGGGAGCGTTGGCCATGCCCACGATCTGGCCCTGGACGGCGGTGCCCAGCACTGTGCCAAGGACCTCCACAGTCATCCCTGTTTGGAGAGGAAAGAAAAAATTCCGACGATTTCTTCTTTCCGCTTCATTTTTGCTTAAACAATGCTACTCACTGTAAGCTGTTGCAGAGTCTCGTTCCTTCTGTTCGGAGCTGATGAACATGGTGAGGGCAGAATAGGGCACGTGAAAGCACTGGAGTAGACAAAACGTTCAGTTCTAAATTACTATATTTCAAATAAAGTGAAAGTTTGTAATAATGCACAATGAGAGGTTGTTGTAGCTAAGAATGGATGAGTGCCTAGAGAGGAAAACATTGGGGAAAAAAGCAGGGACTCAGCTACCATCACTTTGGGTGCTTGGCTGTGAGCCTATTAGGTGCTAAAAACACCAACAGGACAAGCCGTCTTTGCAAAATCCCCATCCAGGCTTCCGTAGTAGCAAGATGGCGACCAAACATGTGATCTTCGTCAACTTGTTTCATACAAAGGACACATTTCTAAACCTAAATTAATGTTTATGTTTTTTGATTATTATCTGAATCTAGTGTTTTATTTCAATGAGTAAAATCATTTGACACCACTTGGGTTCACTGTACTACACAATGACCCTTTATTTAAATGATATTCAAGATTGTGTCATGTGGAGTTAAACATATGGCACAAATTAAGACTTCATTCAAGACTGAGCTTAAACAAACCAAAAAAATAAATATTTGAAAATGTCTTTGATAAATATCGCAATGAAGATGTTAAAATGTAAATGGGATTATCGATGCAACGATTGACTAGAACTATTATACTGTACTTCCATAATTATGAACTTTCTTGCAAAAAATACATATATATTTTTATGTAAAAAAATATACTAAAAAATAAATACTGTATCCGTACAATCAAGTCAAAAGTCAAGTCAAGTCATGTTTATTTGTATAGCCCTTAATCACAAAGAGTCTCAAAGGGCTGCACAGATTAAAGACTATTGCAAACTATTATTACAGACTATTAACCTACATGAGGGCAAATGATACACATATTATCAACATAAAGTATCCTGTCTTTTTGTTTCATTTTAAAGAGAAAGCATGTAGCAATCTCTTAATTTCAATATAATTCATCAATTTTAAAAAAAAGATTTTTGCACTGCTTACCCTAGATAAGGTCGCGGGGCACATTATACAGGTTTGTGTAAAATATACTGATAAATCTCTATACTAATCTTTGCATTTTTAATATATTTTTAAAGGACAGTCCGTGGCAATTTCGGAATTGTGACAAATGATTTCATGTCAAGGCTCCAGAGTGTCTCATACTCACAGTCTGAAGGCTCTGGAAGAGGCAGTAGAAGAAAAGGTACCAGATGACTTTGCCATCCTCAAAGGGTGGCACGTACCAAATCAGGAAGTAGGACATCACAGCCACAGGGGTGGAGATGGCGATCCTGAAGGAATCAAAATTTGTTTATGAATAACCTATATTTCATCTTGACAATATATGTGTATTATTTGATATTGCAACATCCATTGCAGCCTGGTCATCCTCTGGAAGGGGGATTACCTCATGTACGGTCCCTTCTCCAGGTCAATTTTCCTCATATTGAGGTTGAGTTTTTCCTTGCCCTCATGTAGGTTTTAAAACGGGGGATGGTTTGATAATAGTCTGTTTTGCAGTAATCTGTGGTCTGTGCAGCCCTTTGATACTCCTCGTGATTAAGGGCGTCACAAATAAACATGACTTGACTTTAAGTTTGAAAACGGATGAACACGTGAGAATCTGAGTTATTACGCAACAGCCATGTGTCATCAAGCGCTAATGAGATGCACGTCAGCGTACGCATACTCAACAATTTAACAGGATCGACATACTTTCTCTCAACCTCATTATGAATCATCTTGGGCAACTTCCGCAGCATATTAATGCCCGGAGGCGAAAATTCAGGCTACAGGAGAATCCCAGGTTACCGCGTATTCACTATACAATGTTTTCACGTTACGGTGTCTGTTTCATTCCCTTGTAATGGCATTTTTTCCAAACTATACAACATCAAAAAAAAATCCTTTCGCGTGCTAAGAACTTACAAAATTCAAACTTTGCAGTGTTCATGCGTATGACGGGTTACGTCTCTCAGACGTCCGTCTGCCATAGGTAAAGGTTATACAAGATCCTGGCTTTCCATTTGTTGGCATCACAGCCTCATGAAATCGCTAATCTGCTAATGGCTGTAGTACCTCCCACTGTTCTTTTTTCCTCTCTCTTCATTCAGTTTAGAATCTCATGCTACAATCTTTACATTATTTAGCTATAGCTCCCAAGAATTGCCCCGATGCTAAAGGGAGAAGCAAGAAAAAGCTGGTCAAGAATTACAAAGAAGGCACATGCATCGTTACCCTCGCCGTACTAACCGATGATCTAGACAATTATAAAGAAAAAGGAGGGAATGAAAGCAAGGAATTCTTCTACGGAAGTTTTAAAAACAGTTGCATCCACCCATTAACTCCATTGTACTAGCTTAAATCATGCAATGTAATATTAATACATTTATTGTACAATTTAACCAGTGAATTCTGTAAAAAAAAACATGTACATTGGTTTTTTTTGTTTGTATATTTTTAGCTTCTTTTGTTAACACTGTACATTTTTTAAACAAATAAAAGTATTGTATACCGTACCTCTAAACATGTATACCACTGCCTACTCTAAAGGGGACTATTTAGCCTAAAAAGTGGCCAATACGGTCCTCGAGGGTCGCATGTCCTGCATGTTTTTGGATTTTCCAATCATCTGGATCATTGTTTAGCTCTCACCCAGCTTGCTAACAAGCTAAAAATTCACTTATCTCTTAAGTTGGAGAAAAGAAAACTCCAAAACATGTGGCTCTTGAGGACCGGGTTGGCCACCATTTGCTAAACTTTAGCAAATCAGAACACAATGCATGACGAAAATCCGTGAACCGTGAATGTTAAACCGCATTATAGTGGGAGAGTACTGTTTATATATTTGTTATTTAATCACCTACATGTATAGTAGACACAAGTAGTATTTACTAGAGGTTGACTGATGATGGGCACCGATATTTGGGAATTTGACAGATATCGGTATCAGCATTCTTATTGATTCGACAGGCCAATTATTTAGGCTCAGATACAACAGAGTCTTTCTCTCCCTCTCTCTAGCCTTTTGTCACGCACGCTACCCAACCCGCGCTTTCTGATTGGATAAGCGACTGGAGGCAGAACAACTGACTTTAGTGCCGGGTAAATACAAGCCGCTCTGCTAACTCCTGGGTCTTGACATGCCTGTGAGTCTCTATCACTGGTAAAAATTGAGATTTCAAAAAGTCCATGGTAGAAAAGGGTATGTGTGTGTGTTCTAAAGAGACGACGTAAAAAGTGAAGTCAACTTGTTTAAGGGAAGCAGGTTCAGGTGGAGACTGATATATTAGCTCTTTTCATAACATTAGAATGAAAAGTTAGTTCGGCAATTTGGCTCTAAAACATAGGTGCCCACACTTTTCAATTCACGAGCTTGGTTGTAATTTCAATGTTTCAAGTCACGTTGGTTGTATTGACATTTTAATCTATTTATTGTAAAAAATATAAAATAAAAAAAAATAAAAAATCAGGGAGCTATTTAAGTTTTGATGTATTTTATAAGAGTTCCTGCTAAGCCTATTTTTTTGCCTGCACTGTGAGTTTTTTTGTTTTAATGTAAGATTAGTACACTAGTTCTATTAATATTCGAATTGATTTACTGTAAAAAGTTTCAGAGCACTATTAAAGTTTTATTTGAATGTATAACAAATGTTTTGGGGTTTTTTTTGCATCGTTAAGTTTTTTTTTGTTTTTTTTTGTTTTTTGTTTTTAACATTTACAGCAAACGAATATCGGCTCCAAATATTGGTTATCGGCCTCCTCCTATTACTAGAAATCAGTTTTGGAAAGGAAAAACCCATGTCAGTCAATCATTAGTACTTACTATATTCAATTTTGTTATTTTAATAAGTTGGTGGGGGTCAGGAACACATGAGTTCCTTAGCATGGTAGATATCATAAGTATTCCCCGCCATACGACAATTTCACTTTACAACCCCCACCTCCTGCTGACTCCGCCATTAGTGTGTGTGTGTGCTAATAGGCAAGTGTGAAGCAAATTGTAAAGCTCTTTGGAATGTCTTCAGTGACTGGTTAAATAAACCACTACAGAAATGCAGTCCATTTATCTCAGAACAGATAAACGCCGCATTGCGGGGTTCTATTGTATATTGTGCAAGCTAATCAAGAACCTGTGAGCAGCATTTTTTTGTGTCACTTTCCGCAAGTGCAACATTCGACAATTGCGTACGACTTGCCCCTCCTCTTAACCGCCAAATTCTAACCAGGATATCCTCAACAAGTCCCGGAAATGTTGCGTGTTGCTTCCAGTCGAGCGAGTCACATTTAGAAACAATTCAGCGAGCAAATATTGTCTCACCTGTTGAACAATCACGACAGCTCGTCTGTTTCAATTTATATTTAATAAGGGTCAAGGGGCGTTTCCATCGCATTGAGCAACCATTCTCCCGTGCGGGAATCTGATTAAATGTAGTCTCAGAGCGCGTGTCATCAAATGGATGGCCAATTGAATCAGATGACCAGCATGTGCCGAGATTAAATGATGCTTTTTGGATATTTATATGTACTGTATTATAATATAATTATTATATTGTTTTATATATTGCATAGATATTGTTCCATTGTTTGTTATTAGTGTTATTGCTTTAATTATTAATTTATTTTTTTATCATTCTTTAGGGTTTTTTTTAAGAAAAGTTTAAATTAATCTCTTTCTACCTGTATTAACTTTTTTTTCCACAGTATAGATATTATTATTATCATTATTATAACTGTTGTTGTTATTATTATTATTTAAATGTCTATTTTATTTGTATATTAGTACTTATGTATTATTATCTATTTATTTTGAATCTGGTCAGCACCCAACTTGGATGTCAGCAAATTTTACCTGGTAACGAGAAAATGTTGCCGATTTTAAGGATACATTTTCTTATTTCAATATTTATTTTCTAATGAAATATTCAAATGTATACTGGTCTAATTTGGCTTACAACTTTTACTTTAGTTTTTTCTAAGGTGGGTCAAAAATAATTCTTAAAAATGAGCTAAATGATCTATGATCTATGCTAAAATAGTAAATTTTGCTTATTTTTAAAAATATTTTTATCGAGATATAAAATAAAAGATCTTAAATTTAGAAACAATTTAAAAGGTAAGATAATTTAGTCTATTTTAAGGAAGATGCTATTGGGGAATAAAGATATCTTAATTTGAGACAATTTTCAGGATAAGTCAATTTTGCTTATTATAAAAGGTGATTTTATTAGAGACATAGGATAAAATATTTAAAAGTTAGAAATATTTCCCCAGATAAGATAAGGAAGATTTCATTTAGAGAATAGAGATAACAGATTTTAAAATGAAAACCCGTTTGCTGGATATATTTTTGCTTATTTTAAGGATTATTAGAGGAAAAATAACCATATTTTCATGTCTTATTTGGTTTGTTTGGGCGGGATTTTATTTTAGTATGGAAAAATATTGAATACTAAATAAAAACTGGATAACTTAATACTATGAACCATTTGCTAGATAAGATAATTTGGTTATTTTTAGGAAGATTTGATTAGGAAAATGAGATGGAAGACCTCATAATTAGAAACCATTTGCTAGGTAAGATAGTTTGCTAATTAGAGAAGATTTTACTCGACAGAGTAAAATATTTTCAAAATTAGTGAACGTTTCCTACCCAAGATAATTCTGTTAATTAAAAAAAAGATATGATGAGAGAATATGTCAAATATCTTAGATA
The DNA here is from genome assembly GCF_059441175.1 of Urocampus carinirostris. NCBI lineage: Eukaryota > Metazoa > Chordata > Actinopteri > Syngnathiformes > Syngnathidae > Urocampus > Urocampus carinirostris. Next base: position 6,757,992 of record NC_142350.1, on the reverse strand, counting down.
TAGAAAAATGACACTTGATTAAAGGTTTTCTGCATTTCCATGAAGATTTTTTACAGTGTAGTGTACAGTGGAGTAAGAACCTAAAATACTGATGACGGGAAAAAAATCTGTTCGCAATGAATCGTTTGTGCTATGAAAAGCAAATTATCTCAAATGTAATCAATTTGAATTAATTTGGTATTCATTCTCCAAATTTCAAGTTTCCGTATCTGGCAACGTTCCACCGTTCAAGTCTCTTGAACTCTAGTAACCCCTTCCATTTGTGACCGAGGAAGAGAGAGAAAAAGAAAAACATCCGAGGCCTCGTAGGGAGCCATCTGATTGGCTGAACGTGATGGTGTGTTGTGGGCTGGACCAATCAGACGCTGAGATCGCCGATCTACCCTTACCCCGCCCTCCTCAACAACGAGTGAGGAATATGGAATGCGTGCTCCGGCAGTAGAATGACGTGGCCCATTTCTCCACGCCTTGCTCTGCGTAGCAATGGGAATTCCGGCTCTTCTTAGGGAAGCGGCTTTTTCGGCTCGCCTCACTGAAAAGAACTGGATTTTCCGGCATTTTTTCTTTTCAGTTTTTTTGTTTTTTAATGATATACTACCAATAATAATGAAACGTGATGCACCAAAATTATTACTTTTGTAAATGTATTATGCTACTATATTATAGCCTTTTTTTCAATATACTGTACAGATAACTTTCACCTACTTTAAGCTTTCACATTGTTTATAGTACACTAAGCAAAACCCACAAAGATAATGCCACTCGTTAGAGCATCTTAGGAGAGAGAAAGAGAAAAGGAGAGAAAACAGAGAGAGAAAATGAGAAATGAGGAGAGTGAGAGAAAAAAACACATGAAAGAGTGAGAAGAAAGAGAGAGAGAGAGAGAGAGAGAGAGAGAGAGAGAGTGAGGAGAGAGAGAAAGAAACAGAGTGATAAGAAAAAATAAAGATGAAGGGTGAGACAAATACGTAGACAGAAAGTAAGAGAAAGAAAAAGTAAGAGAAAGTGAGAAAGAAAGCTAGACAAAGACAGGGAAAAGGAGAGGAAGGAGACAGAAATGAAGAAAGAGACAAAAAGGAAAGGAGAGAAAAAGAGAAAGAGAAAGCAAGAGAAAGAGAGAAAGGAAAAAAGCAAAAGGGAAAGAGAAAAAGTGAAAGAAAGAAAGAGAAATACATAGCGAAAGACAGAGAGAAAGAGAAAAAAAAAGGGGGGGGGTTAACAATGAGAGTGTTTCGAAGGGAGCTAGCATAGCTCTCGTTGTCCACTTCAAAGAGACGGCTCGTAAAACCGTTTTGTTCGTGAACGACCCACATCTGGTAGTGGGATTCTGAAATGTTATCAGTGACGCACTGTTTCTCCCCCAAAAAACTTGCGGTGTTCTATCATGAGGATTTTGAAGTATCATCATGCCTAATTTAATTATAACATGTCAGTTTATATTGACTCGTTTAAAAAGACAGATTTTGATCCGGAAGATATCAGATTCTCTCTTTTTTCAAATCAGTTCCAGTCACGCCCCTGTGAACTTCTTGAACTCACTTTCCCCTTTGCTAAAAAAGGACAGCCACCCTACACCCGACTTCACCATCAAGTAACCCTGTCATATAAAACGTCGGGATGTACCCGATGACAACTACGGACATTTTATGGGCGTGGGGGGTTATGTTGCAGAGGTGGATGATATAACTAAGCATTCTGTCAGGGCTGCTTCTGTGATAAAAGTGGCTCACTAGCAGGCGCTAAAGTCTAGAACCAGGAAAATCTGATTGCTGAATAGGTAAGGGGTTGACATTTTTTTCTGCAGTTTACGACAAAGTGGCAGAGAAGAGATTACGAAAGTGTGACCCGTTGCTAAACTCACTATGGATATGATTGACACCTGTGTGTGTCTTTGTGCGTGTAGGTTCAACTCTCGCTTGAGGAGAAAGCTTGATTTTTTTTCTTAATTTCAACAGAGATAGGTTTATACCTATAGGTCTTATGTATTACAAACCAGAGCTGCGTAATAAATACAGTATGATTTAACTATGGGAATCTGATGCTGATTTTGAAACAAACATTTCTAGTTAGAACAGTAAAACCCCGGGGATACAACTACTACACACTACAGTGTGGAATACAATGTTTTTCAGCCACCCTTTAAAAGTAATTTTCCCCACGATAGACAACAAATAATTTCCCATGTTCAAAAACTAACTATAACAAGTTACGTCTCTAAGATGCCTGTATGCAATTGGTCGACATTATGGCATCATGAAAATGCTGATTTGCTATTGGCTGAACTACCTGCCACAATGGCTTTCCTTCTTATTTCAATTCGTACCCTGCAACTTTGCAAGGCGGCGATACAATACTGTATTTTTATGAACTGAATTTATTCACAAAGGTCCCAAGCCTAGCTGTGATGCTAAAGGGAAAAGCAAAACACTATAACCGTGTAAACGAAGCTTGCGATTATTACACAAACCACTGTGTCCTCCCCCACTGCACCCATCTGATACTCCACTAAACCAACTCAAGCCACATCACACCTATGGTAAATACAATTTATTTTTTCTAAAAGATGTACATGTATTTTTAAAGTTACTTAAATATACTTACATTTATTATGTATAAGCAGTACTTTTGTTCTCATTTTTTTTATTTCAGGTACTGGGGGCTCAAAAGGCATTAACCAATTACCAAAAGGTTTCCATCCTGAACACAGGACCCCCAACCACAAAGTGTATTAATGTCGTAACCCAGGATCTACTGTATTTTTAATCAATAAATAAATGTGTTTTGGGTGGGGTTTCATGCAAAGAAATAATGAAAGTTTGACTGACTTGGAAATGATGAAAAGGAGATTTGATGGCCATATTAACTATCTCGTGATTATCCCGTATTCTAAGAGATAAGCAGAGCTGCATTAAATCGAAATATTTAATGGAAAACTCTTACCAAGGCATCATGCGTCCGAAACGTGTCCAGGGACTCCGAGAGACCAAGAAGCCCACCGTGGGGTCCGTCACGGCGTCCCATGCCCGGCCCACAAAGAGGATGATTGAGGCGTAGAATGGATCCAGCTATTGGAGGCAAATATATTGTCAATTGACTGATATGAAAAATGCGTTCCCCATTTTAGATCACTTTCTTCTTCTGTGATTCTTTCGAGTGAGACTAATAAAGCGCCTCCAACTGTACAAAGCAACCATGCTGGGCTGCACAATACACCCCTCCAGCAACAAGTAAAACTTAAACCACGGGTAGTGCAGACTATTCCACTCACATGACATTGACCTTGAGATTAATGTCAAGTCTTGTTAGATCCACATACTTCTTGAGTTTTCAGTCCTATGATTGTACATAATGGATAACTTTTTCCACTTTATTGACGGGTACACTTCCTCTTATCGCCAATGTTTACGAGAAGGATGAAATAAAACGCGTTGACCTTCAAGCCAGGTAATTTGGTGTGCAATTTTGCAAAGACAGACGTTAAACAATCTCTTTGCAAGCAATCTCCTCTGTCTGGGAAATGTTTTGAATGTAATTCAGTCGTGGTGAGCCGCAGGAATTCCTTAGATGGCTTGAAAATCATCAGAAATACGACACCAACCTACATTTAACCCTTTTTTTTCCCAAAAGCTTCTGTCATCTGTTTATTTAGAGCAACCGGAAGTTGACACTATATAGATGATATTGATGATTATATAGCATGTTCCCATACTGTTGAGACATGCAAGAAAGAACACAAAAATGAATATGATAAAAGACTAGACTGACTAAAAATACCACCTGCTTGAACGTTCAGACGCCCACAAAAAAAAATGCGACTTACTCTATCGAGTCTAAAACGGATTTAACCAACCTGTGCAATGTCCAGCAGATAGAGCTGCAAAAAGAAGCCCAAGGCACATCCTGTGATCTGGTAGGGCGCTCCGCCGACAGCATAGCAGAGCTTGTTGCAGATGGACAGTTTGTTCCTGTCCTCGTGCTGAGAAAAGAGAAATAATTGAGAATCAACCTCAAAAATGCAATTAATTGGGGATATTGATGGACTTCAAACAGCTAGAGTGTGAATAAAAGTTCTAAAAGTGTATACTGAATCGCCAAAAGAGGTTGTATCAGCTTAGAATGAAGCATGGTACATTGGAAGAAGACACACTATACGGAAGCCCGAAGGGTAAAATTCGGAAGCGCACTTCCATATTTTCTTGCATGAGCCAGGGTCAATTTTAGCCAGCGAAAGGATTTTAAAACTGTAAAATTTAAAAAAAACTATGTGAACCTTCATGAGAAACAGAAAAAACGGACGAGATGGCTACTCCCGAAGCCGCTGAAAGGAATGAATCACTGGAGGTGGTCAGAGCTGGTTTGGGCTGCTAACTTTCGCAGCTGGTGGGAGAACGATAAAGGCCAATAAAAGATTGCAAGAGCAAAGCAAAATTTATCAAATGTCGGGATCCTAAGTGCAGCCAAGTTGCAGAAACAATGGAGACAAGACCGGAATGATGGGACTGATCAACCATCATTTACAGGGCTCAGCTGTGTGTGGTAAAGGGCGTTAAGTGCTAAAAGCTAAATGCTACCTTTGTAGAATCCTCTTTCGCATTAGTTAGATGGCCACTAAACATACTAAACAATCTGAAGAAGCTGATATAACTACAAATGTCTAAATCTAAAAATCATGTTTATGAGATAGAAAAATATGTTTTAGCTTCCAATTTGAATCAAAAGTGTTTTATGTCAACAAATAAAGTACGTTAACAATACTAGGGGTTGCTGATAAATACACACTGGGGCTCTAAAAGCAGAATTCTGGAAAGCACCCATACACGTTCATTTTCCCTTCCTTTCTTGGCTTCATAAGATTAACAAGGGGACACTGAACGATTAGGACTGACAAGTATTTTTACACCATTGAGGCATGTGTCAGTATAAAAATCAATCTTTAGTTTTGGCTCGCTGGTCTGAAAACAGGGATCTTTGTGCCTTAAGCCCGTGGAATGAAAACACACTATGTTGTCACACGCCCGAGAAGCAGGGCATCTTGGCAAACGGGCTCACCAGCTCCAATCAAAAGTCTCTCTGACCCGCGCCAGGCACACACGCCCTCCGCACTGACCAATCAAATGTGGCCATTTTTTTCTTTTGAATGCCCAAATTTAAGCACTTTTCAAGGACTTTCAAAGCCATTTTTTCTATTGCTCCAGTACCGTTAAAGAAGAAGTATGGTGTGGATCATGTATTTAGCAGAGCCACAGATATATCTGCGATTTACATTTGCAATTTTTAATCTTCCGTGCGCATTTTTCGAGACATGATTTTTAGATCTTGATTAAATCGCGACTGCATTTGTGGTTGTGAACAAAACGTGTGTAAATATTTTTGACACAAATCTTACCCCATATAGGTGTTGTGTTAAATGACAGAAATATGTAGCATACATTTTCAATTTCAGAAAGTTCCTCCCCTTACAATTTACCACTGGGAAACGCTACTGTCATTTTTTGCATGGCCTCTAAAAATATTCTACAATTAATACGTAGTTCTTGCACTGATAAAATTTTCATAGTGCCCTGTTTAAATGTAGCATGTACATGTCTTCTTGGCTGCGACCTGTAGATAACGCTTCATGGGGCAATGCTGTACAAACTAATGTCAGCTGCCATTAATCACAATAGAAGAAATGCAATGGAAAATGAAGCCACCAGAGAGCATCGCCGGCGTCATTTTTATGCAGAATGGTTGTGAAACATGGCAACAATTTCCAGCATTTACAAGCACTTCACCCGAAATTCAGGCACTTCTTAATCTTAGAAAACACGACAGTAGCATTAAAGCTGGTCAAGGATTTCAAGCACCCGGACAAACGCTTTACTATGAACTTCAATATGTATCCTCCTATACTTATTATGCATAAGGAGGTAAATGATAGCGGTCTGTGTTTAACCACAACAACAAAGTTTTCTTTCAAGTCTTTTATGACATGCTTATCCTAGAGTTCAAAGTACAATAAGTTGTAATCAAAGAGAATAAAAGACAATTCTATTTTATTTGAGTAATAACTTGATGACCCTGCGAATTATGTTCCACTGAGAAATATTAAAGGGACAGTGTGTATGATTTGTCGTGCAACCGAAAACGAGCGCTAAAACAAACTATATAGCAAAATATACACACGCGTTTGGAAATGCATATATACAGGACTGTTTCAGAAAATTAGAATACAGCACCGGATTCATTACAAATAGCAAATCTTGCAAGCCTTTTATTATTTATAAAACTACTTATCAAGGCAAAACCTTCTGTCTCAAAATACTACAATATCATGAAAAAGTACACTAGTAGGTGATAGACCATAATCTGCAATATTAAAACAATAAAATATTGTGGCAACATTTAATTTGATTTGCAATTAATCCAGAATAGTTTTAATTGCATTAGATAATATAAAGAACTTTACTAAAATATTGTCAATTTCTGAAACAGTCCCGTGTTTATGATAGTTTACAAAATTCCGACTTTTAATCGACACTGAACGAAGTATCCATACACACTCCCGTGATTGGGATTAAAATATGTTAAATTTAACATAAAGAAAAGTTTTAGGTACTCGATTTTTTGCGATATCCCGTTCGAAATTAAACATTTACTTGAACGAGGGTATTTGAGGACATTTAAGAGAAGAAAGGGGATCTTTTATTGGGTTTTAGTTGCCGGGTGACTACAGTTACGACTGGCGTAAAACCGCAGACAATAAAAAAAAAAAAAAACTGAGTTTTTGATGTTATATTTATGATGATTACTGTGTTTTGTATGATTCATTGATTTTATATTCTTTCATTTTTTTAATCCTGTCACAAAAAGGGGGTTCAGTTAACCCAGTTTAGATTAGCAAGTGTAAGCTTCAATCTTATTTCATTTTATTACTATTATGTATGAAATGGGAAAATAAAGAATTTAACCGCGGAAATCCTTTTTTTTTTAAACGAAACAATGAATGAGACACTCCCTTTCGAAAATGACAATCGGAACGAACCGGCGAGCTCTGTTCATTCATTCATAGTTCTTTTTCCTTTCACAAATAGTAAGTAAAACGTTTTGGTTATACTTGAAAAAAAAATCATAATTTAAAAGGAAAAAAAGAAGAGAAAAACATACCTTTTTCGAAAGAGAAATGCCATCAGAGTTGCCAGGTTTGGTCAATAAACTGGCATTCGAGTATTGTTCTCCTCCTTCTCCCTTGGCCATATCAAAAATAGTTCTTAATCAGGTTATTGCAATATTATTATAATTTTTTTTTTAATTATTTAGAAAAATAAGAAGTAGTTGGATGCGGCTTAGAAAGAATCTGATAGCGAAGTGAAAGGATAAGGAGGACGTTGTCGCCTTTTTTTCGGAGCTCCCCGCCCATTTGTAACGTATCTTCGCCCCATACTCGATCACGCCCCTACGTGCTACGTCACCCCGGCGCAGGCACCCATGTGCCTGTCGAGAAATACATAGTCGGTGAGGCACCTTTTTTGTGAGTGCAGCGCTGCCCAGGTCTTGTGGCCAATGGCCGAACAACTAGGAAAGTTCCCGGACTTGCCAGCAGGAGAGGTCCCTGATGCACAGTACGTGCTTTACGGGGTGAGTCGGTCGAGGAGGCCTCGGAACGACTTTGCCAGGGACTGGCTCACTCTCGCCGCCATCAAAAGGACGCCATCTGGACCTCCAGAAACCTGCTGGTATGGAGGTGCAGGCAGATCCCCCCCAGGGCTGTGCTCCAAATGGCTGCAGATACCATACAATCTGCGAGCGGCGGGCCTAGGACGCAGCCATAAAGAAGACTCGTCTGCACCCACCCGGAGGGGGGAGCCGGAGCTACACTGTGGGAGTCCCGGCAGCAACGGCCTGGGTTGTGGAACCCAGAAGGGAGAGGACCCACGCAGAAGGGAAAGGACCCACACAGAGGACTGGAAGAATGATGCTTGGGAGGGTGGGATGGCAGAGCTATGCCCTTGCACAATAGTATTGCCTTTTACACGCTGGTTAACTACGTTTAAAAGAAAATAACTCTGAAATTGTTTAATTGATGTTGAAAATGTCAGGAAAAAATGTTAAAACGTCATATCGTCACGTCATATTGTCAAATATAAAAAAATTGTGAATATGCTTGATGGCTGTGTTTTGCTGCTGTTGGTGTCAGTGGATTTGTTCAGACCGAGGACAATCAACTTTGGCCTGGACGGATCTATTGACACTAACAAAGATGTTATATAATGAAATTGTGAATATGTTTGATTTTCGAGAAGGTTTGTTCAAACCTCACTTTGTGTTTGCTGTTAAAAACGTAATATTGGAATATAATATTGTGAATGTGCTTAATTGCTGTTGAGATTGTCATGATTGTTTTCTGTTTTTAGTGTCAATAAATTTGTTCAAACCAAAAAAAGATAAATAAACACGTTTTTATCATAAATAATTCAAAGTAAACAACGCATTAATCATAAAAATATTTCCTTTAATTTTAAATCTACTTAAGTGTTCTTGATGTGTCTTCGCCCATATTTGGCCACGCCCCTAGATGTATATGTCACGTTGGTTTAGGCGCTCGCGTGCCTGTCTAAAAATAGGTAATTAAATAAATAAACACATTTTATTACAAATATAACAAAACACATTTGAAAACGAACAACATGCACTTATGAAAAATAGCTTTCAAATATGAATTACTGTATTATATCATTAAGGGCTGTTTTTTTCTTCTCTGGTGCATTATTTGTTTTGTGATGCTTTTCATTAGAACTGATAGATACGACTAATTGCTTCGGATCTTCACCCTGCAGTAAGCCGCATCCCTACGTACGTACGTCACATTTAAATATAAATAAATATATTCTATTACAAATAAATCACATCCCAAAAAAACATTACAAATATATGTATTTTTGTTATTTATTTATTTGTTAAATTTTTTACTTCCCACTATTGTGAGGAATCCTCGACCCACATTTGGCCGCGCCCTTTCGTGCTTACGCCACTGTCGTGGGCGCGCGCGCCTGTTTAAAAATAAATAAATAAACACATTTTATTACAAACAAATGACACTTACAAAAATACTTCAAGAATTTAAATATATTTACCTATTTTTTTATTATTGAGGACAGTTTTGACCATAAGGTGCAACATTAATATCGTGAAAAAATGATTGACGCGAGCTGATGCCTCATACAATTTATCTTTATAAAATGTTGTAATCCCCAAAAAGAATGTCATATTTTGCATCATGTAGTACACCTCGAAATTAAGCCACAAGCTGAGCAATATCATCCGAGCAATCTGATTGGCCGGGTTGCGATGGTGCCATTCTAGAACTGCTTGCACAAGTACTTCTCTGCTCATCAATTTTGCAGGATTTATTTTTGCAAAATAACAAGCCGATAAGTATTGAATTTGTTACTGTGTGAGTTAGAAATGGCTCACCTTCAACAAAATACATAAAATAATTTCTATTGGTTAAAAAAGATTCCAAGTCAAGTCATATTTATTTGTATAGCTCTTAATCACAAAAAGTCTCAAAGGACTGCACAGACCACAGATTATTGCAAACAACAGACTATTTTGACACCATCCCCAGATCTAAAACCTACATAAGGGCAAGGAAAAACTCAACCTCAATATGAGGAAAATTGACCTGGAGAAGGGACCGCACATGAGGTAATCCCCCTTCCAGAGGTTGGCCAGGCTGCAATGGATGTTGCAATATCAAATAATACACGGATATTGTCAAGATGAAATATAGGTTATTCATAAACAAATTCTGATTCCTTCAGGATCGCCATCTCCACCCGTGTGGCTGTGATGTCCTACTTCCTGATTTGGTATGTGCCACCCTTTGAGGACGGCAAAGTCATCTGGTACCTTTTCTTCTACTGCCTCTTCCAGAGTCTTCAGACTGTGAGTATGAGACACTCTGGAGCCTTGACATGAAATCATTTGTCACATTTCAGAAATTGCCACGTACTATCCTTTAAAAATATATTAAAAATGCAAAGATTAGTATAGAGATTTATCGGTATATTTTACACAAACCTGTATAATGTGCCCCGCGACCCTATCTGGGGAAAGCAGTGCAGATCATGGATTTTTGCAAAGAAATCTATAATTTTCATTAACTGATGATAAGTGATATAATAAAAATATATTTTTTTAAATTGATGAATTGTGTTGAAATTAAGAAATTGATATTGTCAACATGAAATATAAGTTGTTCATATGCTATAGATTAGAAGTGTTTTTTTAAGCCTAGATTTAAACAGTTCCATCGGTGTTGCATATTAAATCTCAGGGGACATAGGATTCCACAGCACCGGGGCCCGAATGGAGAATGCTCTCGAACCTGCGGATCTCTTCTTGGCTCTTGGGATCACTAGTAGACCAGCATTTTCAAAGAGAATGTTCCAGACGGGAACATAGGGCGAAATTAAATCTGAAAGATATGAGGGAGCAAGTCCATGCATGATTTTGTATAATACCAACAGAACCTTAAAATCACATCTTAAGTTAACAGGGAGCCAATGCAGGCTAGCTAAAATCAGGGTAATGTGATCAAACTTTCTTGTCTTAGTTAAAAGCCTCGCTGTAGCATTTTGTACCAGCTGAAGGCTCTTGATTTTGGACTTGGGGAGACCGGAGAGTAGTGCATTACAGTAATCGAGACAGGAGGTAAACAAACGCATGAATTATAATCTCCGCATCCGACTGAGACAGCATAGGGCGAATTTTAGCAATGTTGTGAAGATGGAAGCTGTTCTAGTAATATTCTTAACGTGTGTTTGAAAGGACAGATTGGGGTCAAATATGACCCCTAAAGTTTTGACTGAGTCACTCTGGGTGATATTACATTTGTCAATATTCAGAGCAGTTTTGAGAACATCTTGTGGCATTTAGATGGACCAATAACTAACATTTCGGTCTTTTCAGAGTTGAGTGACATCCATTCTTTTATCTCAGTGAGGCAGGCCTCCAAATTTCCACAGTATAGTGTGGCAGATTCCTTCATCGGAAGATATGGTTGAGTGTCATCTGCATAGCAATGGAAACTGATATTATACTTGCGAATATTATCTCCTAATGGAAAAATGTAAATGCTGAAAAGAAGGGGGCCAAGTACTGAACCCTGTCGAACAGCACAGGTAACACTAAAGGGCTCAGATGTAATTTCACCATATTTGACACAGTGCGTCCTATCTGGGAGGTAGGATCTGAACCATAAGAGGACGGTTCCTGAGAGACCAATCCATTTTTCAAACTGTTCTAGTAAGATATTATGGTCAACAGTGTCAAAGGCAGCACTAAAGTCCAGCAGCAGCAATAGTGATGAAGCGCCGGAGTCCATTGCCAGTAGAAGATCATTCGTTACCTTTATCAGGGCTGTCTCAGTAGAGTGGTCAGCCCTGAATCCTGATTGCATAGATTCAAAATATTATATATATATATATATATATATATATATATATATATATATATATATATATATATATATATATATCTTACTATTCCCTTACTCTCCAGGCCTGCACAAAATTTAGTAATTTTATTCATATTTAGTTTATTTTGTCTTGGGGAGTAACGGCATACATGGAACGGCAAAGATGATGTTGGCAAGTTGTTTGGATTTATTTTCATTTTGTTTGTCGCATTTTATGTTAGTTTTGTCGGAGATCAAAGAGATCAAAGCCAGGAGAGAAAGCTTACCACGTGTTGTGAGCCATAATTTTATTCATATTTAGTTTCTTTTGTCTTTTATTAGCATATTTGGTATTGGAGTAATCCAAAAGTAATTGAAAGTAATCAAGTTAAAGTAACCCTACCCAACCCTGTATATATATATATATATATAATATATATATATATATGGTGGGGTAGTGGATGGATGCAAAAGGAGGGATGATACAGCCTACTAGAATTAAAACTGATTTTAAAGTTTCTATTTCAATCACCTCTTTTTATTAAATTTCTCGATTGTTTATTGGTTACAGCCATGCAATTTAGTGAAGTTGGCTGTCACAGACCAGAGCGGACACAGGACTCAATTCCATGTGTTTCTCAGATTTTATTTAAAGAGAGTGAGAGTAAGGCTTGCTTGATTGCTTGATCCGAAGACTGGCGGAGAGCGGGAACGAGCAAGGCGGGAGTGACACTTCTGTGTCGGAAGAAGACAGGCGGGAATGGCAAGTCGTTTCACCAGGGCTGGAGATCAGAGGCGATGTAAAGTTCGTAATAGTGGTCGTAGGCAGGCGGCAGGCAAAACAGGCATAGACAGGTTCGGAAACGGGTCGAAAAACGGGAATCAGGCAGGAAACAGGTTTTAACAGGGACGAAGTCGGACGGGACCGCTCACTGAGTGAAACGCAACAGCTTGCAACGATCTGACAAAGTTTAAACTGAAGTTGGGGGCTTAATAATGGTGTGGCCACCAATCATCTAGTCTGGGCTGTTGGGGCCATCAAGCTGCCACAGGTGTTCCAAATAGGGCAATTATGACATTGGCGATTTGTTTGCCTTCTTTGTATTTTTTTGACAAACGCAAGCTTTGTTTTCATTATGTTTTTGCTTCTCCCTTTAGCATCACTTCAAGAGTTGGAACACATTTAGAATGAATACATATAATGAAATTTAGCATTTCAGATAGTAACCAGGCTAGTTACTAATGCTAATGTCGGAAGCGGCTGCTATATGTATTGCCTGTTAAAAAAGGCCCTTTAGAGCAGAATCTACTCTAAATGGAAAACTCACACAAATTTGAAATTGGAAATTTGGAAAGCAGCTAACAGCTAAGTTTAGGAATTATTTGCTAATGCCGGTAGTTAATGCTAGCAGTGGTGCCAGCAGAAGTAGCCCAAAAAAAAAAAAAAAACAGTATCGTGTCGTCGAATTACAAAGCATGAGATACTGAGCTGAATGGAAACAAAGACATTGAGAAAGGGATTTAATAATATCTGATACTTTTCCATCCTTTTTACGATAGCGAAATGCGTTTTGCAAAAGTTACAGCTTTTTTAATAGCATCATATTCAACCAGTTAACACTGATTGCTCATAATTTGCATTTGTAAGTTTATCAATAAACTATACAGACACAAGCAATTAAAAATTCAATGTTCAGAGTGAAAGCAAACCAGTTCATTTGCAAACAGATATGCATATATTATGGCATTGATTTCCCAGGAAAAAAATAAGGTCACCCATGTTTCCCTATCTCAGTTCAAAGTTGCCTTCCGCTGACTTTCAGAAACCTCCAAATTCCACATTCTGGCTAGAAAAATGACTAGCTTCTCTGATGTGGCTTTTTTTGTATATTTGCCAAGCCTCCTCGGCTCGGGCTGAGAAAGCGAGCATGTTCTCGATTTAGTTGCGCATACATGCCATGAAGTGGACGGCGTCTGAGTACATTGCACACAAGCTGTTACTGTATATGCGAAGATAGGGGAGATGTGAAAATGCAACGTGCGATATTGACTTTGTGCCACCGCCTCCCTTTGCACAAACATGCCGTGTGTTGGTTTATCTATGTTAAAGATGAGTTCATGCTGCCGATATTAAAGGAAAGTCTTCGGCCTTGACTCAGTTATGCGCCAAGTTTTATTGGCTGTAGAAGAAAACTGAAAAGAGTAGACAAAAGCAGAGCATGGTTCTCTGATGAACAAAAATGCAATTATGTAGTCCCTGTTTATTGTGATTAATGGGGATCAGAACCCCCACCCCTAAGATACCTGTAAATTTGTAGCCCCTCCCCAAACTTTTAACATGCGCTTTGCTAGCCCTCCGCTCACTTGGGGATAATGGAATGTGGTCGCACATGTGCTGTTCATTTTAGGTGGAAAGAACGGAAAAAAGAGCTGCCACTTACGGCACTAATTTGCTCTCCCTGCCTCCACTCTCAGCAATTGTCGACTAAGGATAATGGATCACGGCCAAAATGTGTAATTCATTTTAGGCAAGCCACAATGGAACACTTCAGCGACTGACACTGATAATGAAAGTGCTCTGACGGCCATTGCTCCCAGCAATAATTGACCAGGGAGAATGGACTAAATCCAAAACAGTGTTTTTTAGGGCCAGAACCCGTTCTGACATTAATCGCTTGCAGCAATATTGTAAAGGGGATAACAGATCATATCCACACGAGTGTAGTTTATTTCAGGCAGAACTGCAATATCGGCAAATACAAAAATAGCCGCCAGGGCCGACAAATGTGAGCTCTGTTGGTCCCCGCTTGAGGCAGTAAGCTATCAGGGATAAAGGATCGCAGATGCACGAGTGCAGTTTGCTTTTTTTGGTGGAAAGAATTGCAAAAAAGCCCCAAAGCCTGACAAATGTGCTTTCTGATGGTCCCAGCTCGCAACAACAAGCCACTGTGGGCTATTTTGCAGATTTTTGCTTTTCACGGTGGTTTCTGGTGCCCATTACTCCAATAAATGAAGGATTATAGTATAGTATAGGTCACAGTTGTATCCATTCATGTATAATGTAGTTCTATGCCCATATACGGGGTTATTTGTTTGCCTCCAGGCAGGTAAACGATTCATTCGGGTTTCTCCAGAAATCCAATATTCCCTTTCCAATCAAATTATTGCCTGGATGCAAATGTACCCATTGATGGTGTCCCCGATTTGGAAGGACATTGTGTTCAAACAATTCCCAGATGCACGAATCTTATAATTTAAAATTCAAGAGTAACATTTTGATCTTTCCAAGTTATTACACAATGGCATTTATTATAGCGTGGACTCCATTAGCAGAGGCTGGGAGAGGCTGTTTAAAATGCCTGTGGAAGTGGTCTTAGCGCCAGAATATTTGTTTTTACTGCTTCAGCGATATATAAATATCGCTGTGTGATGCCGCATTAAAAGAGTTCCAGAGTTTGATGCGGTGCCATAGAGCTAATTTCCTGGCCACTCTAGGTTGTCAGTACAGATATAACATGAATCTGATCTGAGGCGGTGGATATAAACTATAGTATTTCGCTCCGAACGCCATGTAAAAAAAAGTTTAAAAAATGTATACGTAAATGTATATATACGTATTAACTAACTGTAATATATGAGCAAATGATTGGATAACATTATAAATAAGTCAAGTCATGTTTATTTGTCTCATCTCATTAGCTCTAACATGCATAGCATTTCAGGTGAATTGGCCGGTCCAAATTGTCCCTAGGTGTGAATGAGCGAGTGAGTTGTCTGTCCCCGTGTGCCCTGCGATTGGCTGGCAACCAGTTCAGGATGTCCCCTGCCCACTTCCCGATGATTGCTAGGATGGGCTCCAGCACCCCCGCGACCCTACTGAGGATAAGTGGTGTAGTTAATGAGATGAGATGAGATGTTTATTTGTATTGTACTTAATCACAAGGAGACTCAAAGGGCTGAACAGACCACAGATTATGGCAAACCACAGACTAATATTACACCAACTCCTGATCTAAAACCTACATGAGGGCAAGGAAAAACTCACAAACCTCGACATCAGAAAAATGAAGGAACCTTGAGAAGGGACCGCACTTGAGGTAATCCTCCTTCCAGGATGATCAGGCTGCAACGGATGTTGCAATAACAAATAATACACAGATATCGTCAACAGGAAATATAGGTCATTCATAAAGATATAGCATAAAATTCTGTTTTAAGCCTAGATTTAAATAAATAAGTGTGGGGGGGGGTTTGGGGTTTTTAAGGGTTATTGTTCTATCTTCGTTATTCATTATCCATTATCCGTTATCGGTCAGTTCATAATACGCTACAAAGCCTAGGAGCCGGGACACTTACTCTCAGCCAAAAGGCCAAGCTAAGGTCCTAGCCCTAAAGCCTTGCTGCGATCATTGCGAATGCACCGTTCCCGGAGGTACTGCAATACCGGGCCGATGCGTGGAGTGGACAGAGCAAGCTCTTATTCCATCTCCGGATTGCAAAAATCAAAGCCAAGCTAAGGACTTAGCATCAAAGCCTTGCTGCCAAAGGCCAAGCTAAGAGAGAGAAAGCCCACCTTCATGATCATGGTATCTCCCCTGCCAGGTAAGTGTACATGTCAAGACATTTTTTTACATTTTATTCTCCTCTTATGTAACATGAGTTGAGCTGGTCAAGTAGAGTAGCGATTGGATTCAGAGGGAGAGTGGCAGAGATGGCTGATGAAAATTGAACCTTGCAAGAATTGTCATTCTCCTATAAGATTTTCTTGCTTTAATTGCCCCCTCATTTTTAATAAGAAATCATGATCCTACATGTCAAGACATTTTTTTACATTTTATTCTCCTCTTATGTAACATGAGTTGAGCTGGTCAAGTAGACTAGCGATTGGATTCAGAGGGAGAGTGGCAGAGATGGCTGATGAAAATTGAACCTTGCAAGAATTGTCATTCTCCTATAAGATTTTCTTGCTTTAATTGCCCCCTCATTTTTAATAAGAAATCATGATCCTTGATTGATTAGAGCATGCAATTTAGCAAGTGTGGCGATTCATGCACCTTCTTTGTGTTTTTTAATCATCACAAGATTTTTTTCCTTGCTTAACATGTTTTTGTTTTTCCTTTTAGCATTACTTCAAGCCTTGGGACAAAAAGCAAATAAAGACAGTACAAAAAAACTGTATTGGATAGACGACTAACAAGTTCTTTAACATGTATACATGATTCTGAACTGAATGAGGAGAAAGGCATTGTGGGTGGGAGTTTATCCAATAGCATATCGGCATTTCAATGATTCCCTGACACAAACCAATGGCAGACCCACATTTTATATGATGTCAACCAATAGCAGACAGGCATCGTAGAGACCTATCTAAGTCACAAAATGATTTGTTGTTGATGCCGTAAAGAAGGGAAAATTCCATACAGAGGGGCTAAAAAGACATCTTATTCCATACTGCAGAATGTGGTCACTGTGTCCCGGGGGTCTACTGTATTTTTGATAACCAAAACAGCAGCACTTACTGCTGCAGATTAGTTCCAACCTTGTCTCTGTCCTTTCCCGTTTGACTAACTTTTGGCTCTTAGTCCTCATTTTCCACTTTGATTTTCCTAACTTCAATAGGGCATTGAATCAAGTCATGGGAACTTTTCCAAAGCAGCCCATGAATGATAACAATTAACTCCATTGCACTCTAATGAAACCAACTTTCAACTTCCTCATGGTTGACCTCACTTGTCGTTTTTATCCCAAGAGGAACAAGCTGCAATTGTCTTTTCATATCTCACATAATGGCTTGAGGTTTGCTCGTGCCCTTGAGACACCACACAACTTGTTTATAGTCCTCGTGAGCGAGGCTGCGACGTTAACGTCCACATGTATTTGTTTCCAAACACAGCTCGAGCTGGCGTGCCAAGCATGGGGCCAGGGGGCCGGCCAACGGGGTCGCGTGCGTCATGTGGACCCAGGCGTTATTCATAGCGATAGGTGGGATGGAAACTCACAAGGACGGCGGATGACATATGCAGAGAATCAATAGAAGCAACTTTGTGAGTTTTTTTTAAGGTGGGTTAGGGTTAGGGTGTGCTTAAGTTGGTATTTGTTGACGTATATTTCCGAGTCGTAACAAACAATGCATCACCTGACATGAGTGAATATTGCATTTAAAAAAAACTGTACTTTAAACCGACAGTGTGTATTTTTTGACCACTAGATGCCACAGTATTATGTGGTGCAACAAGTGATAAAAAAGCAAAAGGAAGAATACAAACTACAGACACTAAAATGACCATAAAGCACACTTTTATTACGTCGATAGTTTAGTACGTTGGAACAAAGGCCCACAGTGGCTGGAGAGAGTGAATAGCTGGCGTTGAACAGAGGTAAATGGTAAATAGTAAATGGCCTGCATTTATATAGCGCTTTTCAAGTCAATGACCTCCCAAAGCGCTTTACAATGTGCTTCACACTTACCTATTCACGCATACACTCACACACCAATACTGTAAGCAGTTAATTTTAGCGGCTAGCGGGAAAAGCTACTAAAAAGACCAGTAAAAGATTGCAAAGGTGAATTAGAATTAGTCAAGCATCAAGACCCTAAATGAAGCGAAGTGTTCCACATGAGTGGTTAGAGAAGGAAACAGTGGAAAAAGGTCAAAGACAGTTCAGTCATGACATTTTGTAATGTTTGGTTGATCAGCTGTGGAAAGCAAGAGATACTGTAGGACAAAGCAAGCGTAGCTAACAGTAACAATAGCGGCTAGTGGGGAACCATAACCTGCAGTCAAGTGACTGAGATGAGTGGCTAGAAGGAAAACAGCCAAAAAAGAAGTTGAGATGGCTGAATCAGGGAATTTAGCTAAATTCCATTTCATGAGCTGCTGTGGAAGGCGAATGACACTGAAGGACGAAGAAGGAGCAGCCAGCAATGACAATAGCGGCCAGCAGTGAGACATAGCCTGCAACCAGGTGGCTAAAGAATAAAACAATAGAAAAAAAGCCAGAAATGCCTGGATCACGGTAATCAGCGACGTTGGCTTGCGTGACCAGCTGTGGAAGGTGAGAGACAATGAAGGATGAAGCAGGCGTAGCGAACAATTAGAGTAGCGGCTAGCTGCGAGCCTTGGCCTGCAGCCAAGTGGCTTAGATGAATGGCTAGAGAAGGAGACTGCGGAAAGAAAAGACAAATAAAAACAAGATTCTGTGACCATCGCATGGAGGCCTGTACTTTGTGCAGTAAGTGGCTGTTTACTGCTAAAGCACCACCGGGAATTAATTTCACCAAATCCTCATTTAGGCCTCCGCAGTAGTAACATTTTATATAATTACACGTTTCTAAATCTAAAATCATGTTGGTAGTATATGTATTTTTGCTTATTATTTGAATCAAATGTGTTTTATTTAAACAAATTGTGCTCACTATATTATACACACTGTCTCCTTAACATACAACTTAGAGGACATGCATTGAGAAGCGCAATATAGGTCATTTAAAAATTTGACCTACAACACACCACCCAGAATTTCTCGTACAAATACTAGTTGACACTGTCATGACCACCTTTTGCCACTCGGCAAAAAAAACAAAGTCCGGGTCGAGGAAAGTGACGCCACCTTTCCAAAGTCTGAATTTGCAGACAGTCTTGATGTCATTCAACTTGACTGCTAGCTGCAAAAACTGACCTCATTGCTAACACTGTTGTTGTTTTCACTGAATGGGATTTCTATGCCCTCCAAAAGCGTTCCTGTTCTCACGGCGACCATGTTGAAAGTGAATCGGTTACACGCGTCGATACCAATGCAAACATTTCCCGTTGAGACGGTATCTTAATCTGTGTTTTTCCTCTCAATAGTTCTCGCTGTGTGTTTGTGTCCGTGATGGAGCATCGCAGAGATCGGCTTTTGAACTCCACTTGAGTGGAAAAAGAATCCAAGGGAGAGAATGGTGAGAAAGAATGTGACACACGGAAAGGGAACAGGTGCCTTCGGGAACACGTGTTTCGTTTCCTTGGTATGGACTGAAAAGAAATATTTTCTCAGGATCGAAAGAGGCTGCTGAGTGCAATAATAGAAGTAAATATGAAAGCTGTCAAAAGTTAAAGCTTTAGAGCTTTAACTCGATAGTTAAAGCTGCTTCAGGTCTAAGCCTCTGTGAAGAAATAGAACTTTTCTCCGGACAGAAAGAGGCAAGTGCAATAACGAGAGAAAATGTGACTGCATCAAATATTAATGGAGAAGAAACAGCTGAAAAATAATAATTAATAAATAAAGATTTAAAGCAGCGTTAAATATAAAGGAAAATGTTGGTGTGGACTTGAAAGCAAAATAAAATTTCTCAGAAGAGGAAGAGTCTGCTAAGGCTAGATAGAAGAAAATATGATTGCTGTCAAAAGTTAAAGCATTAACTCCGACTAAACACAGCTTTATAGTTTTAACTCATATGTTAAAGCAGCTTTGAATCTAAATTTTGTTGTTGATGTGCAATCAAAAGCGAAACACAACTTTTCTCAAGATCGGAAGAGGCTGCTTGGTGCAGTCATTGAAAAACAAATATATGATTACTCGCAAAAGTTGAAGCTTTAAATCTTTGATTTTAACTCAACACACTTCATAGCTTTAACTCTGGAGTTAAAACACTTTCGGATCTAATACTTTTTGTAGGTGTAGTCTTAGAAGCAAAAACTGAATTTGTTTCGGGTATGGATTAGGTTGCTAAGGATTTGTAAGGTTTATTGTTCTATATTCTTTATCAATTATCCGTTATCGGTCAAATCATAATACGCTACAACTTGCTCTCAGCCAAGAGGCAGACAAACCCAGAACAATGAAGAAAGAATGATAACTGTAAAAAGTTAAAGATTTAACTCGAGCGTCAAAGCGGCTTTTGACTCCATCAACTTTTGTTGGTGTACATTTCAAAGCAAACGTTGAAATTCACTCAGGATAGGAAGAGGTTGTTCGGTGCAATGATAAAAGGAATATGATTGTTGTCAAAAGTTAAAGCTTTGAAGAGTCACAAAAAGCTTTGAAGATAAAACTCAAACGTTAGAGCACTTTTCAAACATTTAATTCTGAGTACTGTACTATTGCTTTAGCGCTTTTGGGGGCGCTGAGGAGTAATGTCGTGGTAAAATGAAGATTTTCGTTCTAACAAAAGTAGCGCTTTGCCACCATCTAGAGGCCAAAACACTTTGTTAACGTGGGTTGAGGAACTTAATTTTGACTCAAATCGGATTTTGGTATCTAGAATCAATTTTCAGTCATTCAGTTTAGTTTTTTATAGACTGAATAACTTATCTTAATGGTTCCATAGAATGTAGACAAGAAAACATTAGTTTTGAGATTTTTGGTAGAATATGAACAAGTTAATAAGAAAATAAAATATGCCATTTATGTTGTTCGCATTGCGTATACTCCGTTCTGACGTTTGTTAATCCCCTCCCTCTTAAATGGCGGCGTCTTGTCAAGAGATGTCTAACTCGTTTTAACGTACGTAAACGTTCTCTTTATCAGGCTTGTACGTAAATAATAGTGTTGATTGTATCAGAACTATTGTATGATATGACAAAGATGGACTAACTGTATTCATATTTTTGAAAACATTGCATGCCGAAAAAATTAAAATGGCGGCGTATTGTCAAGAGTTCTCTGTCATGATTGTTTTTTCTGTTATTAGTGTCAATAAATTTGTTCAAACCAAAAAACCTCGTTCAATGTACCTAAAAGTTGTTTTAGAGCATACTAAAAGGCGAGACTTCTCGAATCCATTTACATTTTTAAATGTCTAGCTTCAATCACAATGTTATCACTGTCAAAATAGCTGCCTAAGTGACGAAGGAACGCGATTTTTCATCAATCAAGTCATCTCTCTCGTTGAGGCTCTCCTAGTTCCAAAAGCAGAGTATGTAAATAAATATTCCGTCCTAATCTTGCACAACTGAACCAATTGTATGTTTATTCATTTTAATTCCATATTTTCCACCCACTTTCAATAAATATTTCCCCAAATCAATGGACTCGTGTGGTACATTTGTGAAACTAGCTTCCATCTAGTGTCGTTTTTATGAATCGCCTCTTTGGATTTGACAATTTTTTTGTCAGTGCAAGCATTTGCTTTCCCTTTATAGTTATTGGTTGGATTATTTGCCATCGCCGATAAAACAAACAGACAAACAAACAAAACAACAACTACTAAACATTATTTTGAACTTGAAAAAACGACATCAAAGCGCTATAAGCACGGTTATTGTGATTTCTTAATTTGGCCAGCAGGGCGCACTACAGCTCCTCATACTTGATCAGTATCAATCACTTCCTCTGCAACTGTTTTTAAGCGAAACATTATTTTCATTTTTGCACATTTTGTTCCGTTTTAACAATGACTTCTCATGCTTATTTCCCACCCGAGAAGAAGCGGCCCTGGCATGGGCACGTCACGTTCCCTCTTGTCGACGGCACTGAGGCGACGCTTGTATGCCGGAGGAGACCTTGAGTTTGTTTTTGTTGATGTTGGGATGCCGGCTGGCACATACCAACCTTGTGAGACTGGCACACTTTGCTCTTCACAATTCCAAAAATGTTAAACTAGGTGAGTGAAAAGGTATTTTTTTTAGGTCATTCTGAAAGGAAAACAAAGTTCTGCCCGTGATCTGGCACTCACTGTTTGCCCATATTCGACTTGGAAGCTAGGCAAGTTGAATGTCTTAATTCCCCCCCCCCCGCTTTTCAATCATTTTGCAACGAACATCACATCACAAAATGAAAAAATAACCTGAAAAGCCAAAGGTTCAATTGAGAACCGTCCCCAAATCGGGGTTTCCTCGGATCCTTGAAAATTCCTAAAAGGCATTGAATTAATTCTTCTAAAAATAAGGCCTTAATTGGCATTAAAATGTCTCGAATCCAATTTTTGAAAAGTCTTAAAATGTGAACACATTAATAAGATACTAATTGGTTTGAAATAAAATAGACATAGTAACATTTATAAATTGTTTTTTAAAATTATTCACAGATTTACTTTTGTGACAACATTGTATGACCACAATAAGGGAACTATCAAAACGATGACGTGGTTTCAGTCGGGCTTTTAAGAGCAGAAGCATGTCTTAAGTCTACCCTCACTGCAAAAGTCAATTTCGGACAGATATGTTTAGTTTGGGTGCCACGGCGGCTGGGTGGTTAGCACGCAGCCCCACGGTGCCGAGTTTCAGGGTTCAAGTCCAGCTACCGCAAGTTCCCTGTGTGGAGTTTGCATGTTCTCCCAATGCCTGCGTTGGTTTCCTCCGGGCTCTCCGGTTTCCTCCCACATTCATGTCAGGTTAATCGGCCGGTCTAATTTGTCCCCAGGAGTGGATGAGTTCGTCTCTGTGTGCCCTGCGACTGGCTGGCAACCAGTTCAGGGTGTTTCCTGCCCACTGCCCGAGTATGGCTGGGATGGGCTCCGGCACCCCGCGGCCCTACTGAGGATAAGCGGTGCAGATAATGGATCGATGTTTACTTTGGGAAAGGGTAAATTTAATTAAATTGTACTAGGCACAGTTTATTGTGAAACATGTGGGTTTTTTTTTTCTTTTGTTTTTAAATTAAGTTTTTGTTTGTCAACTTGGTCTTAAATTTGATTTCGAAAGGCATCAAAAAGTACTTTAATGTAACTTACCTAAAGCTTTAGATACCCTGCAAAATCACTTTGGATGCTTCTTTTAGTATTAATTTAAAAAAAAATTATATCTTACATCTTTATAACAATCATTTAGTAATCCATTTAGAAATGATCAAATAGTTTGAATTACATTTTTTTTTCAGTTTCTGAGGTTTTTGTTCCATTTTTCTCTACTCTCTACCAATCAATGCAAAGTGTAAACCAGAGACAAAATTTGTTCCACTTTCTCGTACCGGTACTCCCGGTATACAATATATTTTGCCGTTAATCGGGGGATAGGAACTGGCTTGGGTAGGGTTACCTTAACTTGATTACTTTCAATCACTTTTGGATTACTCCAATACCAAACATGCTAATAAAAGACAAAATAAACTAAATATGAATAAAATTATGACTCACAACACGTGGTAAGCTTGCTCTCCTGGCTTTGATCTCTTTGATCTCCGGCAAAACTAACATAAAATGCGACAGAAACAAAATAAAAATAAATCCAAACAGCTTGCCAACATCGGTTTTGTTACTCCCCAAGCCTGCACTAAATTTAGTAATTTTATTCATATTGTGTTTCTTTTGTCTTTTATTAGCATATTTGATATTGGAGTAATCCAAAAGTAATTGAAAGTAATCAAGTTAAAGTAACCCTACCCAACCCTGGATAGGAAACCTATGGTGATTAGTTTATGCCTTCCGAACACTTGATAACCCAGATAAAAACATAAAAATAACGAATCAATATGTAGTAGTGGGTAGATGCAAAGGGGGGGATGAAATAACTGATTAAAATTAAACCTGATTTTAGGCCTGGCACTTGCGAGGATTGTTATACTCTTATAGGATTTCCTTGCTTAAATGCTTTAATAATAGTCCTGATCTTTGTTTCTTGATCGTTGTAAGCTCCTTTTCCATTGTTATCACCTTATTGCTTATTTTGCATCTGTGCAAGCCTTGGGACCTATAAAAGATAAATCCAATACAAAAATACATTATTGTATCACCGATTGTTGATTGCTAACGGCCAAGCAACTTACCAAGGGTAGCGGTTTGTGTACCTTCCTTGTAGTTCTTTATTATCTCAAGCTTTCTTTCCTTTGTTATTATGTTTTTTTTTCACTGCAAGCCTTGAGACCTATAGTGGATGAATACAGCACAAAAATACAATATAGTATCGCCAATTGTCAATTAATTGCTACCATACAATCTAGCGTTGGTCATGATTCGTAATTGCTTATTATGTCAAGCTTTGTTTCTGTGGTCATCAATCTATGTTTCTCCCTTTAGGATCAATGCAAGCCATGGATCCATAGTAAATGAACACTGTACATAAAACACAGACTAGCTCAGTCTTTAAAAATCACATGAGATTCTGACCTTAGTGAAGAGAAGGGCATTGCGGAAGGTAGTTCAGCCAATAGCTTGTTGTCAATTTCATGATGCCATTACACAGCCAAGCATTTTAAATGATGTCGACCATTAGCAGACGGGAATCTTAAAGACTGAATCAAGTTAAAAATTTACATGTTTTTGGATACAAAAATGGTCTTATTGTTGTTTACAAGGGGAAAATGCCGTAAAGAGGTACCGAAAAAACATCTCTCACTGAAAAGTGAAAACATCATAAGTTGGGGTTGATGTATCCCACAGGTCTTCTGTATCTTTTGGACCACATTGAACCCAAAACATCAAACCCCAAAAGAGTACTGCCTGAATTGCTGTCTCCATGAACAAAAACCCAATTTTCAATAACGAAAAATACACTGAACCAAATTTCCCCATTTCAGAGCCTGGTAACCAGGGCAACAGTAGATGAGAAATGGACTTTTCACATTCTCCTCATTTTTTCTTCACTCTCGTATTCACTAGTGTTGACATTCAGGACAACATGGGTAATTCATGTGACTCGTAGACAATCCCCCTTTAATGAGCCTCATTAGCCGTGTCCACTGCCCCCACCCGTATCCCTCCCTCCTTTTTTCCTTCATCAACACCGTGATTACTTCAGGGACCAAAAGGGCAGAATTTGTCTTTGTCATCATAAACCTTGACACAAGTATTGAATAATGTCATCGCTACCTGTGTGATTGACGGCGTGATTGATGACCGTGGGCGTGGTAGGGCTCCGGGGTGGTAGGATTGGATTGGGATGAGGGTAGGAGGGGTATGGCTCTGATCAATCAACGTGATTTGTCACACTTGGTAGGTGGAGTCCCTGGCGGATGCTCCAACACGTGTGTGTGGGGGCGAACATTAAGGAACCAGACGGACAAAATGCCGACACGGCAATTTCTTTATGGGGGAAGTTTCTCTGGATTAATGATGCCGGGGTCATTTAAAGGGGAAGTCACTCGTGTGGCTGCAGGATTCGGATTAATATTGTGTTTGTGAAATATCAACAAAGTGGAAAAATCCCCTTAGGTTTACTCAAAGGGTTTTATTATTTATTGGGGTGTAAATATTCTATTTAAATTTATTTCTACTTACAGTGCTGTGAAAAAGTTTCTTTTTTTTTGCATATTTATCACTCACAAACATTTCAGATCATTAGACCAACTTCAATATCACACAGAGACAACTTAAGGAAATATATATATATATATATATATATATATATATATATATATATATATATATATATATATATATATATATATACATATATATATATACATATATATATATAAATAAAATTCCGTTTTGGAATGTTGATTCAATTTATTAAGGCACCAAAAAATCAAAACCTTTCTGGCCCTATGTTGAAATCTTCTTGTCCCCTGAACCCATGAATTTGGCCACCTTTGGTAGCATTAACAGAATCATAAACATTTACGATAATTGGTAATGAGTTTTTCACAACGCAAAGTTGTGGGAACCTCCTGCATGGGTTCAATTCCAGCTCCCGGCCTTACTGTGCGGAGTTTGTATGTTCTCCCCGTGCTTGCGTGAGTTTCCTCCGGGCACTCCGGTTTCCTCCCACATTCCAAAGACATGCATTTCAGGTGAATTGGCCGGTCCAAATTGTCCCTAGGTGTGACTGAGCGAGTGAGTTGTCTGTCCCCGTGTGCCCTGCGATTGGCCGGCAACCAATTCAGGGTGTCCCCTGCCCACTGCCCGATGATTGCTGGGATGGGCTCCAGTACCCCCGCGACCCTACTGAGGATAAGCGGTTCAGCTGATGAGATATGAGATGAGATGAGATGAGATGAGATGAAAACGTTTTATTAATATAAAAAAAGAAAATAAAAATGGATTTGAAGTCATTACAATTGCCTGCCAATAGGATAAGATATTTTCTTTTTTTCCCACTTTTTTCGACTGTAAGTTTAAGCAGACAAAAAAAGTTTAAAAATATATTGATAAACAAAAAATTACACTTAAAATGTATAAAAGAACACGCCAAAAGCACAAGAGCGCACACAACTGTGAAAAATACGTCTTGTGCCTTTTTTTTCTTCTTTTTTTTTTTGCTGCTGCTAAATTCCATCCATTCGTTACCTCCACCGCTTAGCCTCAGTGAATCGCGTGGGTGCTGGAGCCTGATGCTAAACTGAACCGTGAAAATATATACTAATAGATAAATAGATACTTTATTCATCCCCGTAGGGAAATTCACATTTCCAGCAGTCTCCTTTGTTGTTTATTGACAGATTAACAGGATTCCCTCGGGGTGCTTTGTTGTAGTTTGGCCACAGCGCAGTGGATGACGTCACACACGCTAGTCCAAAAGTTCGACGTCCCCGCAGCAGATGGAAATCTTTGTGCCCAGGGATACACCACCTCGTGTTAGCGAGTCCACCTCCTCTCCGCTTCCTGCAGGCTTTCGTGTCTCTGTCTAATAGCGCTGAAGCCGGATAGCTCTGGGTAGCTCCGGGTAGCTACACGAGATGCTAGACGTGAGCCACGTTTCCGTAAAACACAGCAAACTGCACTCCCTGTAGGCTTTGATGTTTTTCACCACCACAGCCAGTTCGTCGGTCTTATTTGGTAGAGAGTTCACATTTACCATGATTACGGACGGTACCGAAGACTCTCCATCTACAATAGGCCCCCTCATCACGCCGGCACGAGAATTCTTCAGGGCAAGGAGTTGATTTCTCGAATAAACGCATTTTTTTGCGTTAAAACCCATAGCGATAGGATAGAAAGTAATCCAAAGTGTAGTTGTCAAACGGGACGAAGAACACCGAAGATAGAAGCAGACATTTAAACAATAAATCACAAAAAGTGCGAATTAACACGGAGCTGCCGGAAAGGCTGCCGCTCGCGGCTGCGCCGCCGCTTTGATCTCTAATACACAAACCTTGTGCCTTTTTTTTGCTTCTCAATGTTATTGCACTTTTTGTCATTGCACTATTGTTACAATGCACTATTCTTTCTCATTCACGAAAACTATTATTTCAACTTCGGTCAGTCTCTAAGCATTACGTTGTAAATATTTTTTTTCTCATTTATATCCTGTTTTTTTTTTCTCTTTGAAATATTTATTATGGTTGTCTGGAGTGCCATTTTCGTTGCATACAATGTTTCACAACGTTAATATCAATGACAATAAAGACAATTGAATGCAATTTTTTTTCAATTGTAATTTTTAGTAGTAGTAGTAATAATTACATTTAAAATGAATGACACTTCAAAGAATAGGATATTTTTGGGATTGATTTATTTATTATATTTTTTTGATTCAATAGCAAAGCATAAACATTTCACCAGAAATACATCAATGGCCAGGGTTCTACATTTTTCTCAGCCTGAGGTTTTCGAGTTTTTCCTTGCCCCGCTGTAGGTTTCATATCAGGGGATGCAGTAATGGTGGTCTGTGAAGCCTTTTGAGACTTTTTGTGATTAAGGGCTATACAAAACAAACATGATAAAGTGTTTTTTTACTGTATCATTTGCCGATTAGTGGGGTTACTTTTCTTTCTTTTGTTTTTATTTTTGGTGGTTGACATCTGTCATTAGACAACTTCCAACAGTGGCAGCCTCTGTTTTCCTCCCTCCTCTTCCCTATTCAACGTAACAGGATGCTCTTCATTGATATGTGAATCTGCTTACATCTGTCCATAGCAAGAAAACAGACATAGACAAAACATGTCGGGCCAAGCTTCTGGAAAAACTCAAAGCCTCTGCTGTCGTAACCTTTCCAATCCGATAATTAACGCTATAGATTTTAACCGGAGGGACTCTCCTTATTCATCACTTTTTTTTACTCGTCTTTTTATCTGCAGATGAGTCAGGCAACAAGAAAATGGCCCAGAGGCATAATAAAAATTAGTACATCATTTTTAGACACTCAATCTATAAATACACTGTGAAATAAAATCAAGTTAAAAATAACCCTATTTGCGTCTAAAAGAGATCAGTTTGATTCATTTTTATGGCTTGTTTTTGTAAATTGTCACAATAATTTATTCTAAAAATAAAATACTCCAATACTTTATTTTTGTAAAACACTAATAAATGATTAAAAATATTTTTTTCATATTTAATTTTGTTTTGTGGGACATTGTGTATTATTTAGTGCCTCCAAGTGGTACAAAAAAACCTTGATTCAGTAAAAAAAGATTAAATCCATGAACAATCAAACCAATGTTAATTTTTAGAATTTTTCATAGGTCGAGAAATGTGTTCTTCTTCTACCTAGCGGAATCCATACCTAGTAGTCGCTGCCATGTTTGTCTGGTATCTTGCTGCACCGCTGTGCTCTTTTAGAACTGGTTTTCCTTCACAGTAGACAATACAGTGTCATTTAGTGGTCAAATATTGCACAATGTACCTTTAATACATACATTAAGAATTATTCTTTCTTTCATAACAGAACAAAAACTGAGAGAATGTTTTTTTTATTTTTTGTTAATGTATTCATATATTTGAGGCTAAATAATAAGTATTTTTCTGTTTTAAAACAACATGATCACTGTTAGGTGGGTTATTTTAAACAAATTAATAATTTTCTTTCCCCAAAAAACTGGAAAGAAATCCAAATTTTCGGGTGGGACATTTGAAACAAATTGACCATTCTTTTCAAGCAAAGCGGAACAAAATTTGGTGATTTTTGCCAAACAACAAAATTTCTGTGCACAAAAAACAAGGCAATATAATCAAATGAATTCAAATACTTAAATTGCCTAATATTCAACCAAATTGTCTTATTTTGATTGCTGTTCTCTATCATACATGTCCCATATGACGCAATAAATCCATTAGCGACGGTGTTTTGTTTTGCTTGAAGGAAAGATTCCCGGCATGGCTTGAATTCCTTCACACGGTGGCCTTCTACTTGTCACAAGGACAAAGGGGAGAAAAACATTAACAATTCAGCTGCTATTGTTTGCATTTAGCGTTGTGTCTTCTTTAGCTGGAGGGTGAGAAGGTGGCAACTGCAGGGGAGGTGGAACAGGGATCAGCCCCTAAATATATTTATTAAGAGAAACCCTTATACGAGGGCTAATGCTGCGGAAACATCTGAGGCTTGGAAAGTCGTTGTAAAATGCGAAGCGATTAATTGCTGCAGATGAATTCTATAACTGATTAATTGTGGAATATCTCACCTCTACTGATGGGATTCTGCATCTAAGTCTGTTTGATGACGTAGGCCAGAAATAGACAAACGTTTTGAGTCGCATTGGGTTTAAAAATTTGACAAAGGGACGGGCTAGGCAGGAACAGAGATTGATTGATGAGAACTTTGTATCTGCCGATACATTCTTGAAACTGATGCCATGGAGAAAAAGGCAGTAAGCCTTTCCATTTTTTTCTCGTATGCATTCATGGATCCATATACTATACGCAGATGTCATGTTTGAGTTTATATTTGTTTAATCATTTAAGTTTGGAAACACTTAGAGTGAAAGAAAAATTATATATTATGTCCCCTATAAGCACTAAATTTTATAATGAAATGAAATGAAATGAAATGATAATAATAATATGCATAAAAAAACTCAAAATACAATTGGGCTAACTCATGTGGGTTTTTGTTTGCACACAAAAGGACACTAAGGAGACTTGTCACACTTCTTGGTTGGGAAGCAGAAAACAAGGAAGGAGGGCTCAAAAATATATTTGCTTCATAACAAAAACTGGTACAAAGTAAGAAACAAAAAAATGTGTCAAAAAAACTAACAAAGAGGCCAAACAAAAGTTATCAGCACCGCTTATTCTCAGTATGGTCGCGGGGGTGCTGAAGCCCATCCCAGTCCTCTTCGGGCAGTGGGCAAGGGACACCCTGAACTGGTTGCGAGCCAAATGACAATTAAACCTAACATAAAGTACAAACACAATGGCCCGACAACATCTGCTCTCGGCCACAGTTATTCTAAGCATGGTTCACGCAGGTGCTAGAAATCCTTGAAAATGCTTCAAATTAAATACGGTGATTCAAGGTTTGAAAAGTGTCTGAATTTAGGTGAAGTGCTTGAAAATTGTTGAAATTGTTGCCACATTTCTCGGCAGTCTGACTTTATAGACCATGCTTAAAAGAAGAAAATATTTGTAAAAGTTTGCCTAAAAATGATCCCAACACTGCTCTTTGGTGGCTTTGCTTTGCCATTTCATTTCTTCATCTGCCGTGTTTAAAAGTACTGTAACTGGATTTAGTTTGTATGGCATTGTCACGCCCAAGAGCACATGTACATGCTACACCTAAACAGGGCACTATGAAATGTGCTTTAGTGCACGGATTACGTATCAATTATGGACTTCTATTATGGACCATGCAAAAAATTAAGGTAGCGTTTCCCAGTGGTAAATTGTAATGGGAAGAACTTGCTGCAACTAAAAATGAAAGATACACATATCACTGTAACTTTTCCCCAAGATTAAAAATCGCATATGAAAATTGTAGATATATTTGTGAATCTGCAAAATACACGATTCACACCGGATTTCATCTTTCTTTAACGGTGGTGGAGAAATTGAAAATTTAGCGTATGAAACCTGTTGTTGGAATAATAGAATGCAGGTGTTAGGACTGCTTAGGCACAGGTGGGCCCTTTCCAGCCACTCCCCCACAGGGATCCTGACATAATGGTGGCACCATTTTTATCTGGAAGGCAGAATCAAAAAGCATGATAGGCCTTATGTAGCCTGAGGGTTGTAATTTGCCCACTTTTGTCAGCTTTCCGCTAACGTTAGCAGTCAACTCAGGTACATCAATTCGTCTCAATATGGGATTTGATTGGATTTCCCATTCAAGACTGCTATTAAATGAGAAAGCCAAATAATCGTATTTCCGTCAGCTCCTCAAAGCCGCATTTGATTTTTAGCAAATTAGCATGCTACACTCACAGCGGGAAAAAGTGATTGATTTTCTGCTAATGGGTTTGGTGGGCGTTTTCAGAAAGTCCTGTGAAGCAGTTCAACTCCTTCTGTCATTCCACAAATGTTTTCTGCACCACGGTTCTGCACACCGGCTCTTCAAGGTTACATCTTCTCTGTGTTCAGAAGGCAAATGAGGACAGTCAGAGCTGCAAAATACGACGATTACGCATCAAATATTTCATTTTAGAGGGTGATCGGCTTCTGGTTAAATCCGAGGACGGCGTGTACTCACAGAGACTGGCTTGGGAGCAGAACATTTGGGGTGATTACGCAGCGTCGGAACATGAGGCCCTGAATATGGAAACGACATTTACGGAAAGAGAGAAAAAATACAGACCAAATACAATCGATGTGTGGTTTTAGACTTTTGGCTTTAATAAGGAAAAGAAGACAGTGGGGCGCTGATTAAATGAGTCAGGAAATAGGAACTAATGTACTTGAGTTTATGGGTAGGTCCAAATTTTTCTAAATACCCTAAACTGGGTCATAAATGATTGATGGATAACTGATTCGTGGTTATTTTTTTCACAAAATAATTTCAAAGATTATTTCGATATTCTCGCAAGTGGCGTGCACAATTGAAAGAAGGTTGTAAAAGAATCCCTGCCCTCATCTCATTAGCTGTACCGCTTATCCTTAATAGGGTCGCGGGGGGGCTGGAGCCAATCCCAGTCCCCCCGCGACCCATCTCCGGGCAGTGGGCAGAGGACACCCTGAACTGGTTGCCAGCCAATCGCAGGGCACACGTGGACAGACAACTCACTCGCTCAGTCACACCTAGGGATGTGTTCCTACCGGCCAATTCACCTGAAATGAATGTCTCTGGAATGTGGGAGGAAACCCACGCAAGCACGGGGAGATCATACAAACTCCGCACAGTAAGGCGGGTAGCTGGATTTGAACCCACGCAGGAGGTTCCCACGACCTCAGAACCGTGCCGCACATGCGCTAACCACTGCGCCACCGTGCTGCCCCCCGAATCCCTGCCCTATCATATTTTATTTTTCCTTTTTCCTTTCTTTGATCACGTACTATGTAAATAAATGTAATCTGTTACTCGGTAAAAATCTTCGGAAAATTTCCAAAAAAGCTCAACAGCAATTTTGGTTGCTTTACACAAACAAAAGAAGAATTTAAAAAAAAATAATTAAATATCAAATATTGGTTTGTTTTGACTACCTTCATTCAAAAAAGACATTAAGAAATACAACCGAAATAATGCAGAAATGTCCATTTGAAAATGTTTTAGTTATCAATAAACCCAATTTGGGTTAAATAGAAAAAAAATATGAATAACTATGTCAAGAATTAGCACATTTTGGGAAAAACACACACAAAAATAAATCAATACATACAAACCCATTAGCTTAACTAGTTTTGTACATTTTTTTTGTTAAATATTTTGTAAAATGTTCCAAGCTGCTATACTTACCTGTAGTTGTGCGTAGATGAAAACAAGGTGGTATTTACGGAGGTCATTATTTATGTCCACTTTTCACGGGCTGCTTTATATTCCCTTAGTTCAACTCTCTTCATTTCAGTGGCGTGCACAGATGGAAACAAAGTGGTGAAAAACTCCCTGCCCCCCCCTGCCTTCTCTCTTGTTTTTTTAAATTTTACTTGGCTGTGAAAACGTTTACTGAGGCCAATATTTTCAGTGAAGAAAATAAGTATTTGAACACCCTGCTATTATGATTTTTCTCCCATTTAAAAATGGAAGGGTCTGAAATTTTCATCGTAGGGGCATGTCCCCTGTAAGAGAGATAAACTAAAAAATAAAATCCAGAAATCACAATGCAGGATTTTTAGCGATTATTTTGTGTGATATAGCTGCAAATAAGTATTTGAACACCTGAGATAATTAATGTTAATATTTGGTACAGTAGCCTTTGTGTGGACAAGGTCAAACGTTTCCTGTAGTTTTTCACCA
Organism: Urocampus carinirostris; assembly: GCF_059441175.1. Lineage (NCBI taxonomy): Eukaryota > Metazoa > Chordata > Actinopteri > Syngnathiformes > Syngnathidae > Urocampus > Urocampus carinirostris. The sequence goes on along the minus strand of NC_142350.1, from coordinate 6,724,653 downwards.
GGTTTGCACACACTGCAAGAAGGATCTTGGCCCGCTCCTCCACACGGATCTTCTCTAGATCAGTCAGGTTTCTGGGCTGTCGCTGAGAAACACGGAGTTTGAGCTCTCTCCAAAGATTTTCAATTGGGTTCAGGTATGAAGACTGGCTGCGAGAACCTTGATATGCCTCTTACGGAGCCACTCGTTGTTTTTCTTGGCTGTGTGCTCTGGGTCATTGCCGTGTTGGAAGACCCAGCCACGACTCATCTTCAATGCTCTGACTGAGGGTAGAAGGTTGTTTCCCAAAATCTCACAATACACGGCCCCAGTCATCCTCTCTTTAATGCACTGCACTTGTCCTGTCCCATGTGCAGAAAACACCCCCAAATCATGATTCTACCACCCTCATGCTTCGGAGTAGGAATGGTGTTCTTCAGATTGTACTCTTCATTCTTCTTCCTCCAAACACGCTTATTGGAATTATGACCAAAAAGTTCTATTTTGGTCTCATCTGACCACAAACCTTTTTTCCCTTGACTCCTCTGCATCATCCAAATGGCCATATGCAAACTTAAGATGGGCCTTGACATGTCCTGGTTTAAGCAGGAGAACTGTAGTATATGTAGTACATGTGGGAACTTGCAGGGGAGGTATAGTGCCATGCATGATTTCAAATCATGATGTCTTAGTGTATTACCTACAGTAACTTTAGAAACGGTGGTCCCAGCTCTTTTTCAGGTCATTGACCATCTACTGTTGTGTAATTCCGAGCTGATTCCCCACCTTTCTTTAAATATTTGAGACCCCACGAGGTGATATCTTGCATGGGGCTGACCGTCATGTTTAGCTTCTTCCATTTTCTAATGATTGCTCCAACAGTGGACCTTTTTTCTCCAAGCTACCTGACAACTGCTCCGTAGCTCTTTCCAGCCTTGTGGAGGTGTAAAATTTTGTTTCTGGTGTCTTTGGACAGCTTTTGGTCTTCGCCATGTTACATGTTCTAGTTTTTCTGATTGTCTTGTTGGACAGGTGTCTTTATGCAGGTGACAACCTCAAACAGGTACATCTGATTAAAGGTGGATACATGCAGTGCAGGTGGACTTCTAATGGTCAGACTAACAGGTCCTTCAGGGTCAGAATTCAATACTTATTTGCAGCTGTATCACACAAATAAATTGTTAAAAAATCATGCATTGTTATTCCTGGATTTTCTTTTTACACAGTGGACATGCACCTATGATGAAAATTTCAGATCCCTTCATGATTTCTAAGAGGGAGAAATGGCAAAATAGCAGGGTGTTGAAATACTTATTTTCCTCACTGTAAATACATTTTTCATGAGCTCTATTACTTTCCCTTAGTTCACCTATCCTGTTGCAGTGGCGTGCACACATGGAAACAAGGTGGTGAAAGACAGCCTGCCCCTCTACCCTTCCTGCTTTTTTTTATTATACTTTTGAAAAAAATGTCTGAGGTCAACATTTATGTACATCTTTGATCTGCTGCTTTACTTTCCCTTAATTCAACTATCCTGTTGCAGTGGCGTGCACAGATGGAAACAAGGCGGTGAAACACCTCCTGCCCTTCTGCCAGACTTTGTGTTTTCTTCTCTTTTTTTTCAGTACTTTTTAACATTTGTTCACTTACATCGCCGGTACCAGTTACGTAATCCCATAGTTTCCTTCCAGTGTCTTCCCATGACAGATTATCACCTCCCGATCCGCCTCTATCTTCCTGTGCTTCAAATATACCTTTTGCTCTTTACTCTTTTTGACTGTGTTGTGATCGTTCATCGATTATTTTTTCTTACCCAGAATGCAATGAAAGAAGAACGGAGCGACGCCGATCAGTCAGCGACAGAGCAGTCCCGTCGATACGACACAGCGTCCCGAGCAAGGCCTTTCTTATTCATTCCTTTTTCCCGCGATCATTATTGTGCCTGTCGATTTTCCACGCCGCTGATTAAAATCGATACGGCGTTTAATTATGCCTTGTTCTTTCGTTTATGCTAATCGTTAGTTTTGATTTTTTTTTTTCGTTCGTGGCAAATGACGGGTGGGCGGGCTTTTCCGCAACAGTAATTGAGTTGAAAGTATTTGCATATTTTAAGAAATGTTTTGATTTCTGGTCAAATATAACATATCCATGCCCTGCGACTGGCTGGCAATCGGTTCAGGGTGTCCGCTGCCCACTGCCGGAAGATAGCTTGGATAGGTTCCAGCACCCCCACGACCGTACTGAGGATTAGCAGTGCAGATAATGGATGGATGGAAATAACATATTTACTCTATTTTCCGGACTATAAGGCACACCTTTAGAAATATTTTTTGTGAAATATTTTTTCTTTTGTATTTCTGGCATATTTGGGTTTTTTAGGTGTGCTATCTAGTTTGGAAAGTAATGTAAATTTAATTTATGCTTGTATTCCTTATTTTATTATATATTCTATTAATACCATTCTGACTATTTTACTTAATCAATCCTTAAAATGCTCATTTGGAAAAAAAAATTGTATCATGTGGAGTAATTGTAGCTTGTTTTGATGATTATTTTATACATTTCACTGTATATTTTCAGAATTAAATACAGTATGTTCAATTTATTTTTCTCTCGAGATAAGACAAATAATGTTTACAGTTTGCCGAATTATCTAATATCTCACATTGCACGTCATTTATTTGTTATGATTCAGAGTTTGATTTCATTTTAATTTGTTTTAGGAATATTACAAAACAACATCATTAAATGTTGTATTAATTTATCCTCTTGTAAAATTATGAGAATGTTTTAATGATCAAAATGATCAGGAAAACACAGATTTCAGATCATTGTCCTAATTTTAATGATTGTTTTTTTTATAATTGGATTGAATTTTTATTTTGCTGATAAAATAACAAATCTGATAATTAAATATATATATGTTATATTTTTGGTGTGTTGATATTTAGAATGTGCTAAAGTATCTTGTCAGATTGCAGGTAATTATGCTAGTTGTAAGGATTATTTTCCAGATTACTTTTATTCTTTCATTTTCCTCACGCTGAGGTTTTTGAGTTTTTCCTTGCCCTCATGTAGGTTTTAAACCAGGGGATGCTGTAATAATAGTCTGTGGTTTGCGATAGTCTGTGGTCTGTGCTGCCCTTTGGGACTCCTTGTGATTATGGGCTATACAAATAAAAATGACTTGACTTATTATAGTAATAAAACGTAAATATTTTATTTTCAATGTATTTGTCATGTACCATGAGAAAGATAATGTTTTTAATCCCGGAAATTATCTGATATATCAAATTTCATGGGATGGCGCAAAACCCTTCCTAAAAACAGCCTGGACAACCCCAAGCTGTACTTCCCCAAGACACACCACAGGAACTGGTGCCCTTATGAGCCTAGCAATTAATGGATCCGTGAACTGTGAATACATACAGTACAGTATTTTACATTTTTCCCCCATTATTTTGCCACTGGAAAGTCAATAGAATAATGATGCTTATACGCATATATTCTTTATCTCCTGTGAAGAATAACCATTTTGCATTACTTTTGACTCCAGCCCCTTTAAAATAACACCTATATTTAGGCTACGTGAATATAATTGTAAACTGAAACCCAGTAGATGGATGTAAGGAGCATCTGGACTGAAAACCAATCCCCCCTAACTTGGCCCCCTCCCTCAGTGATGAGCGGGTAGCAGCTGTCACGCAGATGACAGCAAATGAACGTGTAGAAGGCCAGACTAGCCGATGGGCGGATCCCAGACTCCAAATCCATTGATCAGCCTGGAAGGTCGGAGGAGGTCAGCTGACATGAGCGAGGGCCCCTGAGGACAATCGTATATATGATCCTTCAAGTGCCATCGACTTGTATATACGTCAAGGATGCATTTCGAGTCGATTGCATTCGTGGGAATATTAAGTGTGGCATGCTAGTGTGCCGCAGGAAAAGGCCCAATTTTAGCTTTATAAAAAAGCATGCCATTGTTCATTATCTTAGCTGAGTAACAGTAACATTCATCCATAGCAGTAGGTGGCAGCAGATTACAATTTTATCTCTATACATAAATTGGCTCACCAAGAAACATCTCAGTATATTTAATAACCCATTTTGTTTGATAAGCCTTTTTAGAATTGAACTGAAAATAATCCTCAAAGTTGCGGATAATTCTGCTGATTTTAAGAAGTGTTTTCTCATTTTACTAGATGGGGAAAAAAGTTAAAAAGTATTACAAATATTTTTTTTATTGGCCAATATTTTTGATCATTTTGATTACTCTTCTCTTATTTTATAAAAAAGTTAGAAGGTAGTAAAGAAATTGTTGCGCTGTGAGATAATATTTCTCATTGTAATTGTTATTTTCTTGTATTACTAAAATAATTAAAAGAAAAAAAGTTATAAAGTAGTAGTAAAAAACTTTGTAAAAAAAACTATTTTAATCATTGTAATTCTTATTTTCTTATTTTATAAAATTTGGCTCTTTATGATCTTTATTTTCATCTTCTTTACTTATTCAGAAAAAAAGGAAAAATACATTAAAAATCCTTTTTATGTTTCAGGGGTAGGTAGTTTACTTTATTATTATTTTTTTTATTCCTTTTTTATTTATTTTTTACTATTGATAATTTTTCCATCCATCTATTATCTGCACCACTTATCCATAGTAGGGTAGCAGGGGTGCAGGAACACATGGCACGGTCTAAAAAGTCGGTGCCGCACACGCGCTAACCACTGCGCGACTGTTATTGATATTTTTTATTTAACTCATTTACCTAAAAAAAGTGGTATAAAAGCTCATCTTATTAATCCATCCATCCATTATCTCCACCGCTTATCCTCAGTAGGGTCGTGGGGGTGCTGCAGCCCATCCCAGCCATCTTCGGGCAGTGGGCAGGGGACACCCTGAACTGGTTGCCAGCCAGTCGCAGGGCACACAGGGACAGACAATTCGCTCGCTCATTCACACCTAGGGACAATTTTGACCGGCCAATTAACCTGACATGCATTTTTTGGAATGTGGAAGGAAACCGGAGTGCCCGGAGGAAACTCACGCAAGCACGGGGAGAACATGCAAACTCCGCACAGGAAGGTTGGTTGCTGGATTGGAACCCATGACCTCAAAACTGCCGCACACGCGCTAACCACCGCACCGCTGTGCTCATCTTAATAACAATTTTCTTATTTTACCAAACAAAGCTCGAAAAAATTAATGTGTTTTTATGTATTATTTTATGATTTTACTAAAGAGACGAAAAATAGGATTTAGTTAAAACATGTTGCACTGGTAGATCATTTACACCCATATTAATTGTTATATATATATATTTTTTTTCTTGAAATAATATAGTGAAAATATGATTTTTTTTTTTTTTTAACTAAAATAAATAAAATGCATTTTCTGCTGAGCTATGGTGACTACAAATAATGAGAAAAATTGACAATTTAGGAAAAGTGATAATTAAAGCTTTTGAAAAAAACATGTAACTGGTACCATGAATCCAGTATGAAAATTTGTTGATGGATTTTTAAATGAAAACAAGTGTGACTCGGTTTTACAAAAAGAAACGTTCTAAACTCAATCATGTCAAACGTGGTCTGCTTGTATTATCCAATCAAATCTTTCGGAGGAGCTATTTTCTCCTGACGATGAATTCAAGGGGAAGACAATTAAGTGCTTCACATAAGATGAAAGACGAGAGGCTGAGAGGAGGGAAAAGTGGCGCCCACAGGGAAACGAAGATCTCGATGAGGATTTCTCCAATCGGTTAGTTTGACACCTCCCTTGAGAGGTCGAGGCGCTCGGCTTGTAATGTCTGGCGGCTTTGTGTTGGGTGGAGATCTACTGCAATCCCTCGTTTTTAGCGAAAATCAGCGAGGTAGACCCCCGCTCCCCATTTTCAACGTGCGCTTTAACAGACATCGCTCACAGCAATTGTCCACAGGGGATAGTGGATCGTGGACGCACTTTAGGCAGAAATAAAAAAAAAAATCTGACACAAATTTGCTCTCTCGGCCTTTGCTTTCAGCAATGGTCAACTGAGAATAATGGATCGTGGCGAAAGCGGTGCAGTTTATTTTAAGTTGGCCTCAATGGCACTCTTCAGTGTCCCAAACTGGAAATAAAAATTGCCCTCTGTGATAGTCAACCCAGGATAACGTACTGCGGCCACGATCATGGATTTCACTTTAGGCGAGCCAGAATGGCGTACCACACGACAAAATATCCTTCAGTTGGTTTATACTTGCAGTAATATGGGATTTAGGATAATGGATAGAAGCTGCACAAGTGCAGTCCATTTTAGGTGTAAATACAGTAATGGCAAAAAAGAGCAGTTGGGACCGAGAAGAGTACGCTCTGCTCGTCCATGTTCGCAGCGATATGTGTTCAGGGATAATAGATTGCGGATGACTTAGTGCATTTCATTTTGGGCAGCAAGAACAGACATAAAAAGCTGCTACGCATGACAAAAAATATGCTCTATTAGCTGCTGCTCAAAGAAATAGTAAACTAGGCAAAATTGATCGTGGCCACAATTGTGCATTACATTCTTCTGGCCTGCCTCCTGACTTAAGTACCTTCTGCCCCTACCCGCTCGCAGCAATATGAATTTGGGTATAATGAAAACATGGTTCATTATGGGCAAAAGTAACCACAAGAAAAGCCACAGAGCCTGAAAAAATGACTTTTACCAGTCCCCGATTGAAGCAATAGTCGACTTGGGATAACGGTTCGGGGCCAAAACAGTGTATTTCGTTTGAGGCAGACCACCGACAGAATGGCTCACCTCTTGACAACATTACCTATTGTCGGTCCACGTTCGCGGCAATATGAGATAATGAATCACGGTCACACGAGTGCAGTTCATTTAAAATGGGGAAAACATGGCGAAAAGAGAGCTCCAGGCCCAATGAAAGAGTGCTCTGCAGATTCCTGCTAACAACAATCTGGGAAAGGGGATAATGGATGAAAGCTGTATGAATTAAGTTCATTTTAGGTGAAAATAACAGAAACAAAGTCGCTAGGCCTGACAAAAGTCACTTCTGTTTTGTCCCCGCTCGCAACAATACGGGATTGTGGATAATGGATTGCAGCTGCACAAGTGCAGTTCGCTGTAGGCAAAAAAGCAAAAAAAGATGTGCCAGACTCTCTGCCTGCACCCACAAAAAAAAAGCGCTCTGCCTGCACCCACTCGCGGCAATGTGTGATCAGGAAAAATGTATCTCTGGATATTTTTCAAGGCACTCAGGCCACAAGGTGCAAAGCGAGACATAGCGCCGGATTGCAGTATTTGATCAAGGAGGGGGGATAAAATCCCAGATCGGATGGAGAGAAGCAGAGAAGAAGAAGAAAGATGAGGGGTTTGCTTAAATGGAAAACCCGATCGAGGATTCGGGATTTCCCTTGCTGTCTGCGTGTCCATGAACTTCAATGAAGTTATTTATGGGATGTTTCCCAATCGGCGTTCTCGGGTCGGCAGCGTGGCGCCTAAATTCTGAGGCGTCAGGGTTTCTTATGGCGGGAAAAACAAGTTCTCGTGAGGACACCGACTTACTCTTGTGGAAATACAGTGTCTTGCAAAAACAGGACTTTTTCAGATATTCTTGCAGAAAAGGGCTTTCTGTTTGCCACTCTTCCATAAAGGGCAGATTTAGGCAGAGTACAACTTATAGTTTTGTTTTGCATGGATTGCCCCACCTCAGTTGTGGATGCCTGCAGGTCCTCCAAATGATCATGGGTCTCTTAGTTGCTTGTCCTTGTTTGTACCAAAAGTGTAGCGTAGCCAGGTCTTGATAGGTTGTAAACTACACATTAAACAACGGTTCGGTGAGGTTTATCAACAAAGTCAAGGGAATAATAATGGAAAAGAGTAAATGGAATATTAAAATCAAAGATAAACAAGATCTTTGTGAGTACTAGGCTCGACTGAGGGGATGCGCTACAGTTAGCGCTGATGAGTTATCGCATGCAAACTCATTGGATCACGCATTTAACACCGCATGAAATGCTAACAGGCAGACCAGCGCCGCATCTAGGAGGTCCCTATAAGGGGCCGCCACTTGAGCAACTACAAAACACTACAAACTGAACTAAGAGACAGTATGAGAAAATTGACGGCTGTCATCTACTGGCTGGTTAAGAGACAAGAGTCAAGGGTCGGCGTGCAGAAAAATAAAATCTCATACAGCAAGACCAAAGTAACGATGATGTAATGCGTTGAATCTTTGTTATAGAGGAATTAAATGATAATGACAATTTAAGGGAAAAGTTTGCGTCCCCAGCATGAATGATGCATCTGGGACACAGGTACATGGTGAAATGAAAACACTGAGTGTATACAAGATAATTATACAGAATAGTTTAAAAAGAAAGAATGTTTAAATAGCAAAACTAATCATCTCTCGTTGAATATGCGAATGGCAAAAGGGTAAGAATTTTTAAGACGTGTAGTTATGCTCCTAATAAAGCAAGGGCGAGTAAAACAAAGAAGACGACTGGAAACCGTCCATAATTTTAGTGTCCATCTTTTCGTTGGTTATAAATGGACAAATTCAAAAGAGGCGTAATACATGAAAAGATTGTTTCCTTAGTTTTTCTCATGTTCAATAATAGATTACTAGTGGTATGAAGGATTTCGAATTATCAAAAATTGAAAGAAGTTTGAAAATGACAATGTATTTAAAGCTGGTAGTGACGATTAGGCTTCGATTGAGTACACCCCAAAAGGCGGTCCTGTATCACGTATCAAGTACAGAGCGTCCCGTCCCTTGCACGCTATCTTCAAGGAAACTTAATGTCTGCCAAGAGTATCTTCAAGGATGTCTACCCAGCCTTTTCCCACAGCCGTTTCCCACACCCGTAAGCAGTCCTTCCAAATTACTACATTTCTACCTGTAAGCAAGTCTATTCTACATTTCTACATGTAAGCAAGTCTATTCTACATTTGCAAGTGTATTTGCCACAACATATCCCCCCTTTTTTTGCCACTACTCTGTATTGATTTTCAATTTTAATTTCCATTCAAAATGGGAGTATAAACTCCCAAAAGGGGGGTTAAGGTAACAGAAGAAAAAAAAAAAAAAAAAAAAAGGGGGGATATGTTGTGGCAAATACACTTGCAAATGTAGAATGGATTTGCATACATGTAGAAATTTAGAAAGACTTGCTTACGTTTGTGGGAAAAGGTCGGGTAGACATCCTTGAAGATACTCTTGGCAGACATTAAGTTTCCTTGAAGATAGCGTGCAAGGGACGGGACGCTCTGTACTTGATACGTGATACAGGACCGCCTTTTGGGGTGTACTCACTCGAAGCCTAATCGTCACTACCAGCTTTAAATACATTGTCATGTTCCTAGCTCTGTGAGATCTTTATTGACGCATCAATAAAGTGACATCTCCCTCCGTAACGAGGCTGGCTCTCTGTCTATTTCTTTTATCCACTTATGAGAAGACTTTCTCTCGATTATCGGACCTCCAATTTCTACAACATTACGCTCTCTTCATTTTGAAATATTTAGTTGCCCGTTGATCCGGGAGATGTGTATACGTTGCGAGATCTTTTGTATCCCATTCCTGCTTTGAACTTTTCCACAACTTCATCCTGGACCTGCCTGGGGATTTTGGTCTTCACAGTGTTGTGTGTTGTCCAGTGTCTACTTTCACAGACCTCTGGCCCATCATTTAAACCAAGACTCCATGCACTGTGTTTATCATTGTTAATCATGTAGGTCGACTAGATCATTCAGAAGTGATCGGGGAACCTGTGGAGTCAGTTGGTTGAGCTGAGAGAAAAGGGGGACAATACCTTGGCAAGACCTGCTTTTCTGTTTTTTGTTGTAAATATCATGTGAAAGCTTGAAAGAATTTGGTTCCACTTCATTGTTGTGTTTCACGTGTTGTTGATTCTTAGAAAATACTTTCAGTTATTTAGCTTTATATGTAAAGATTAAAATCTGGCAAAATTAAAAAAAAAGTTGTTAGGGGCCAATAATTTCACTACACGCTGTAAGCTTGAAGATAAACCTCATAAATGTATTAAATAGAGAATCATTTAGATTTTAATAACAATCATCCAGCACCGTGATACCACAACCCACCTTACAATGTTTTCTCTTTTTTCCTTTTCACACTACTGTGTAGAATAAGATGTTTTATTTGTCAACCCCCTCTGAACAGCATTTTCCCAACTATACAACATCAACAAAAAATGATTTTACATGCACAAAAAAAATATTAATTCAAAATTCACGAACATAATGAGTTACGTCCCTATGATTCCTGTCTGAAATTGGTAATGTCAAGTAAAATGCTGTTCTGCTATTGGCTCCCATAATGCATTTCCCCCTCTTCATTCAATTTATAAATAGTTTTTGTGCTGTTTTTTTCGTTCTGGGTACTAAGACTTCCAGTATGCTAAAGGAGAAGCACAGACATGATAACAATGGAAAAGAAGCTTGAAATAGCAGAGAAGTATGAAGTGGGAACACAAATTTCTACCCTTGCTAAGTTGCATGGCTGTAACCAACTGACAATCAGAGACTACTATTAGAAATAAGGAAGCGATTAAAGCAAGGAAATCTTGGAATGACAATCCTTATAAGTGGAAGTTTTGATTTGAATCAGCAGTACCCTCCCCCTCCTCTGCATTCACACGCTAACTCCACTGTACCAGCTCAAGAAACATCACATCAAAGGTAAATAAAATGTCTTTTTTTATATACATGGTTATTTATTCATTAAATTAAATAATATTATGCACTTAATTCGCATAAGAAGTACTTCCTGTATACCATTTGGTTATTTTCTAATCATTATTTTTAAAATCATTTTAATTTTCTATTCGCTGTCTCAGACTCCTCCCCACTTTGCATCCACCCACTGCATCCACCCACTGCTCTAGTCTAGCAGCTCAAATCTCATCACATCAATGGTACATCAAATGTCAATGATCCTTTACATTTATATTTATTTCTAATGGTATTTAATCATATACATATATGTTACAAATAGGGCAGCACGGCGGCGCAGTGGTTAGCGCTTGTGCGGCACAGTTCTAAGGTCTTGGGAACCTCCTGTGTGGGTTCAAATCCAGCTACCGGACTTCCTGTGTGGAGTTTGTATGTTCTCCCCGTGCTTGCGTGGGTTTCCTCCGGGCACTCCGGTTTCCTCCCACATTCCAAAGACATGCATTTCAGGTGGATTGGCCGGTCCAAATAGTCCCTAGGTCTGAATGAGCGAGTGAGTTGTCTGTCCCTGTGTGCCCTGCGATTGGCTGGCAACCAGTTCAGGGTGTCCCCTGCCCACTGCTTGATGATTGCTGGGATGGGCTCCAGCACCCCCGCGACCCTACTGAGGATAAGCGGTACAGCTAATGAGATGAGATGAGATGTTACAAATATTTGGTAATTATTATATACTATTTTGGTATTCTAATATTTTTGCATGGGGTACCACTTTGCAATCCCCAACTCGGAATGGATTCATGACATATCCTTGGGGTCTACTCACACAAGTCTTGAATACAATCAAATGGAAAAGAAGGCCAATCAGTTTAGGACATATATTTTATTTCTTGAATGTTAAACCTTTGCAAACTTTGGCAACTCTGACCCGTTCTATCAAATTTTTAAGAAAATTGAGTGAAAGAAGCTGTAACCCGTACTGTCTCTTTAAAGGGTGGGCGCGGCCTCTATACTACGACGCGCCCTCTAATGCATAATAGCCAAGTGTCCTTTCCCCGGGAAATCACACAGCGCGGCAGTCTGGGGAACGATAGTGATCGCCTTCGGATCTCTTCGCGGTTCCTGCTAACAGGTTTCACTCCGGATTCGTTTGGACGATTGTTTACAGCGCAACCGGAAGAGGAAGAAATAGGTTTCACGATCTTTGCCGTGTTTGCTGTACGCAGGATCTATGAATGAGCACGTCCGCTTTTCAACGTGTACACCAGGTAAAAATGCAAATCCGTTGAATTCTAACGAGAAGTGAAATTCAAGTGTGCACCGATTGAACGCACCCCGTTTAATTAATTTATTAGAGGAGGGGGGAGGGATCAGTTTCCTCCGTTAATTGATCGTCGACTAATTTAATCACCTTTCTGCTGATCAGCTGAGTAGCCCCCCCCCCCATTTCCCCCTCCCTCTCCCTCTCTGCGTCTAGTACTATAAAACACTGTTATGTAATAAAAGTCCGTTGCGAAACTTGAAAGTTCTCACTTGTCAGCTGGTAGGAAATGAATACTTGGTTATTTATTTTCATTATCAGTTTAACAAACTCTTATTGCATATTGAAGGAATGTCTTTAATTAAAAATAGGTCACAACGTAGTACTAAAGTGTTCAACCAGCAGCAAATTTAGCTAATTATTGTTATTGTTTTGCAAAAATAAAAAAGCAGGACAAAAAAGTTCCCCTAACAGATATTTTTTTCTAATTTTAATTGTTTTCTTTTTATAGAAACGTTAAAAGGAGTAAAAAAATGTCGGATAATTTAGCTTATTGTAATTGTTGTTTGACTTTTTTTTAAAAAGGTGTAAACTTTAAAGTGATACAAAATGTGACACAGGAAAATAATTATACTGATTTTAATATTTAAAAGTAATTTTAAAAGTGTAAAAATTTTCCAGTGGCAGATAATTTTGCACATGTTCATATTTTATTCAACTAAAAATAATGTCTGAATAAAAATGAAAAATTAAGAGTAATAAAAGACGACTTTGTTCCCTGACAAATATCTTTGCTCATTTTAACATTTTACTTTATAATATAGGGAAAATAATTGTTGAGAAACGTTTCAGACCACTGGCAGGTACTTGTTTATATTTAACTGTAAAAAAATAATAATTTAAGAAAATGTTCCAACGGCAGAATTTTTGTTTATTTTTTTATTTTCTAAACCAAAAGCAGTACAAGTCGTAAAAAATGTTCCACTGGCATTAATTTGCCCAGTATAATTGAACCATAATTAGAATGAAAATATAGTAGAAACAATTGTTCAAATGACGGCCAACTATGCTGAATTATAATTATATTTTAGAAAAAAAACAAACTTTTTCTTAAAAACAACATAGTTTTGTTTTTTTTCAATGCTTGAGACTCTCACTTTCTCAAAGAAAACCTTACTCCTTTCTATGCAGACCCAGGGAAAAGATCCTGAACCCCACCACCAACTTCATTGTGGCCCCCATGCCAGGCGTCGGCTCCTCGGCGACGCCCTGTTATGACATCTGGGACATGGACCACCTGGACCACTATTTCTACGATGACCCTGACCAGGACTTCTTCAAGTCCTCGGCCCCCAGTGAAGACATCTGGAAGAAATTCGAACTTGTGCCTACCCCGCCCACGTCCCCCATCCGGGTGGTAGAGGAGGGCACCTTGGGGCTGGTGTGCCCCACCCTGGGGGACAAACTGGAGTGGGTCTCACACTTTTTGGGGCAGGAAGACCACAACCACCACCACCAGCAGCAGCAGCACGAACCCACCTGCAAGCCCCCCCCAGAATCGGCAGGCAACCTGAGCTCCATTATTATCCAGGACTGCATGTGGAGCGGGTTCTCAGCCAATCAGCAACTGGAGAGGGTGGTGGGGGAGCGCTGCCCCCCTTGCCAGGTCAAGGGGACCCCCAGAGCGGTTCTGGGAACCCCCCCGGCAAAAGCCGCTGACGGGCCCCCACTCGCGTGCTTGGCGGCGGATTGCGTGGACCCGGGGGCTGTCCTCACCTTCCCTTTGGGGGCGGGGCTTAAGAAGCAAGTGTCTTCTGGGTCCGAGTCCCATACCAACTCATCAGGTCAGTCAAAATAATACAGTAGCTTATTTTGTATTTGTGCGATTTATCAGCAACCGGCAGCCCAGTATAGCTAATTACTGCCACCGACTGGGAATGTATTGCCATTGCATAGTAAATGAATTGTGCTGCTGCATCATGACTAGGCCCCACCCCTGAAAGTAACAAATTTAATGTATTCGACATTTTTGGGGTCAAAAGAACTAGTGTATTGTTGTATAGTATCTGATGATGAAAGACCTGTACTCCTTGTCCCTTCTGTCTTCTTCCCCCACTGTAAAATAAAGAAAATGTGAGGTGGTGTCACTAAACTTGGGGTGTACTGTATTGTCTTGGAATGATTTTTGGTTCTGTAATTATTCTCAATGTTTCTTGATAATTCCTAGCTTAGTTTCCATTGTTATCATGTTTTTAACTTCCTTTAATATCACTGCAAGTCTTGGGACCAATACCTAACTATACAGTATTGTATAAAGTGAAAATGCAGTAAATTGGTGTTGATATATCCCGAAAGGTTAAGTCCACTAATTTTGGTTTTCAAAATCTAACTACCCTTTTTAGTTGTACTCATAATTATAACTAGAATTTGGGATTTTGTTTTATTTTTTTGAAGTATTGGAATACAAACGTTATTTTTATGCAGCTATGAGGCATATGCTAGTCAATATTTAGCTTCAGCGCTCCGCTCTAGCGGATGGCACATGCCTGCATTGCGTTAGCTTGGTGCATGCGACACATGCTCCTAGCGGAGACACGCCTAGCCCAACATCTGTCACTTGGTGGTCCAGCTGCTACGGGACCCCTCACCTCCCCTCCCTTTTCACCCATTATTTAATGCAGTTCTTGAGCTTCTTCAGTGATTTTCACATGCATTTTTCACCCAAATCATTTAGCTTATTAATTTATATCATTTCTATATACTTTTATTAAAATGTTTTAGGCTCATTTTATTTTGAAATGCTTATTTTACTGTGGGTATCCCTTATAATAGTAGACAATTCTTTTGGAGCTCCTCTGAGGAACCAGACCAGAGGCTTTGGTTACCATGGCGACAATTAGTGTAGCGTGACAAACCACTAATTATTAAGGTTAAGCCTTGTAGCAAACAGATTCGTTCTTATTATTATTAATAATATTAATAACATAATTAAGCTTTAAATATACAGTGAATGTCTTTTTTAAAATTCTATATTTTTTTATAATCTAGTGTATATCGAATCTGCCTCGAACAATGTGTATCTTGATAATAATTTTTATCTTAATTCACAAGTAATAGCAGGAGCAATAATAATAAATGGTCATATAAGTAAAATAACAATAAAAAGAAGGTCCGGATCATCTTTGAAGAGGATTACGTATTACAACAAATAACAGGAACCAAATGATGAAGGTGCTGTATCTGAGTCTGATCAGAAGGCTTTTCCTTTTTCTGGTAACCATATAAATCAGAACTGTTTTACGTGGGGGAGTAAACCACTACCCCAAAAAATAGCCTGGAAATGGATGGGCACTGCCAGGCTGTACTTGCCCAAGACGCACCACAGGGATTGATGCCCTGACGACCCTGGGGTTTAAGCAATCTGTGAAAAAAAGGTTTTGAACAATTGAAGAAATAAAAAAATATTAGTCGTAATATTTATTTCCCTTTTAATAATTAGTAACATTTCAGTGCAAAATAATTGTAAACAGAAAATAGGTCTAAATACAATTAATAAGTAAATTAATAATGAAATAATAATAGTAGTATTAATAAATTGAAAATATACATTGTAAAATAGTCCTCGGAAAAACATTTGCTTGATTAATAAAAAATTATTACTTAATGCTATTTAAACCTAATGGTATAAAGTTTTTTTTTTTCAACACATAAGGTTCTGCATATAACATCTATAAAATTTAGTTTATTTAGATTCTGAGTTCCGTCATTGGTTTTTATCCTCTAGCCACTTTGCCGCAGTTTGACTCACCCCTATTGTCGTTATCTGCGCTGTTTTACTAAAGCTTGCTATCACGGTCTTTTACTGGCCTTTTTAGCAGCTTATCCCACTAGCCGCTAAAATAAGCTTCTTCCAAAGCTTTTACTGGCTCTTTCCATTGTGCCTTGTCTTATTCCGTCTGGAATTCATCAGAGCTTGCTTGGAAAAAATATGGGAATTCCGTTAGTCAGGCATCTTCCACTTTTTTCCCCTCTCCCCTTCTCTAGCCACTCATGATGGTCACATTGCTGCAGGCTATGCTCTAGATAACTGCTTTAGACCACTAGTGTCTTAAAGGTAAATGGAGAGCTGGTTCTTTTGTAACTCTGTAAATAATATCAAATTTATCCAACATTTTTTGATAAACAATTTCCAAAGTTAACTTTCCACACTGTGTCCTCTTTGGAAAGCAAATGCCCTTTTTTCCTTTCAATTTCCACTCTGTGAACCCGAACGACTGAGCCGTGAGCATGTGATGTCGAAATTTAGACCGAGGATAATGGTGCCTGGAATGTCACAAAGGGGACTTGTTGCCGCATTCCTCAGTCCGACGTGCCGCGGCGCCACTTGTGTCAGACGGGGTGACATCGGACCGGGCAGAAAAGAACCGCCTAAAGCTCTCTCTTCCTGGAGACTGCCGGGACTGTTATGCACAATTCTGCAAGCATATTAATAACACCTCAAACGTAACCTCTGGTGGTGTTCCTCGAGAGATTTCTACTACGTGATCACTTTAAACCAATGGCGAGCAAACTGCGTGCCACAGACCATATGTGGCTCCTTAGGCTAGTTAAAAGACTGCAAAATCTTGGAGCCAGAACCAGCAGGCTCAACGACACCCGCTTCCATCAAAATGTCAGGACTCTGAACTCTCTCAGCCCTGCCTTCTGCCAAATCGATGAAAAACTTCTATTTAGATTCTGACTAAACTTTGCCCATTTTTTTCAATTCTTTACATATTTTTATGTGCATACTTGTTGTTGTTGTTGTTGACCGTGTTGCTATTGCTTATTTGGATTGTGCCTTCTTCATTGCATATTTGCACCCGGGTAAGAAGAAATTAATTGTACTGTTAGCTGTGCATTTAGCATAATTGGCAAAAGTTGTAGTGAATTTATTCAGCCAGCCACACCAGAATATGAAAATTGTCGTGGTGCCACTCTTGTCCCTAGTTTCCCTTCGTTTTTCCTCATATTGCAGAGCAATAGGATTTAGATAGATAGATAGATAGATAGATAGATACTTTGTTCATCTCCGAAGGGAAATTCACATTTCAGACATCTTCCACTTTTTATTCAAGTTTTCCCCTCTAGCCACTCCTATTAGCCACTGAGCTGCATTCAGAGTCCAGACACTTGATCAATTCTGCTTTGTTTTTGAAATCTTTTACTGGCCTTTTCAGTATCTTCTCCTACTACACTAGCGCTAAGCAACTCCAGCTATTCACTCTTTTCAGCCGCTCTGAGTGTTTCCATATTGATGAGCCATTTGATGTCAGAAGTAGGTTTAGGGACTTTTTCCGAGCGGCATCCTTCGGGACTCTGTAGTGCCTTGTCTTCCAATTGACGTGCTCCCGCTCCGTTCTATGCTACCCACCTCTAGTGTTAAATAGTTACACGCTGTCCCTTTTGAAATTCGGTGTTTTTTATTTCTAGACGACGAAGACCACGACGAGGACGAAGAGGAAATCGACGTGGTGACAGTCGATCGCAAGCAACGCCGCAAACCTCGCCGGATTGTCAACAACCGCAAGCCCGCTACAATAACGGTGCGAGCGGACACTTTAGACCCTCGCATGAAACGTTTCCACATCTCTATCCATCAACAGCATCACAACTACGCCGCCCCATCCCCGGACACGCTCCCGCCCTTATCCACGGAGCCGCTGCCCAACCGCAAGCGAGTTCGGCATGAGGACACCACCTACCTCCAACCCCGCATGGGCCACGCCCCCTCGAATTTCTACCCCACCCACAACGCCCGATCGGAATCGCCCGAATTAGGCGCTTCCTCCCCGGCATCGCCTTCCTCGCCCCATTCGTCGTCCTCTTCCGACTCGCCGCCCCCTCTGCCGCTGTCCAGTCCCCAGTCTTCGGACTGCGAGGACACCGATCGCCGCAAGGCGCACAACTTCCTGGAACGAAAGCGCCGCAACGATTTGCGCTCGCGGTTCCTGTCATTAAGGGACGAGATCCCCGGATTGGCTGATTGCGCCAAGACGCCCAAAGTGGCTATTTTGACGCGGGCTACAGAGTATCTGCGTCAGCTGCACGCCGGTGAGCGTCAGAAAGCGCTGGAGAGGAAGCAGCTAAAGGCTAAGCAGGCACAGCTGTTGCAAAGGTTAGCTTTGCTAAAGCGGTCTTGAACACGCCCACTTTTTGTTTTTGTTGTGAATTTTGCACATTTGGCTTCTTCTTGATTTTTGTTCCAAACCGTTGACATTTCAGAATGAACCTTAAAAGTTCAGTCTTTGCCTTTTAGTGTACACAAAGGCTCGAGGTTTTTTTTGGACGGGGGCATTGTCACCCATTTTCGAATGGATTAGGTTGTCTTTCGGAGGGAGGAGGATCCATCTCATGTCTGATCCAAATACTGAAGATCCCCCCCCCCCCCCCCCCCCCATTTTTGTTTTTTCTTTTGTGATTTGCACATTTGGCTTATAAGTTATTGATCCTTGTTCTAAAACCCTGAAATTTCAGAATAAACCTTGTAGGTAGACTTTCAAAGTTTGCCTTTTTGTGTCCCTTAATTGGACACAGGAATACGCTCGTAAGACAAGAAGACCTTTTTAATGGGAAAAATTCTCATCCAATTCCTATCCCTTTAGGTTGAATGTAAACGCCCTTTTGGAAAAGTGTATTTTTTTTTTTTTTTTTTTTTGGGCACATTTGTTTTTTCTTTTTCTAAACCTCAAAATTTCAGAAGAAACTTTTTTTGTAGATTGGTCACTCTTGACCTTTTTCTCAACCTTTCTTTGAGGGCAAAACACAAAACAATTGGGTGCAATATAAATACCTGCATCTCTTATGTTAAAAACCACAGGTAGAGTCTCCCTTCTTATTTGATGTCTGGTCCAAAAAGTACTTTTCCTTAGTCAGTGATGGGGAAATTTTCCTGAATTTTCTAACACTTTAAGTTGACTCAAAATGCGAGGATCCCTTCAGAAGAGTTTTGAACAATGCTAATTAGCATGAATGGAGGGGGCTTTGTCTGATCCAAATATAAAAGGACCTCCCTGTCGCCCCCCCCCCACCCCCAGTTTTTTTTTTCTCCCTATAATTTTGCACTTTTGGCTTCTTAGGGGGTTTTGTGTGATCTCTGATCTAAAAAGAATGAAGGACACCCCCATACCTAGATTTATTTTTCGTGCCATTTATCATAATCCTCAAACGAATAAACTGTGGCCATTTGTGAGCCCAAGTGCAACTTATTTGTAGCATTTTTGGATTATTTGGGAGAGGGGGTGGGTATGTGCCATCCCACCCACTTACAACCACAAAAAGAATCCTGTGCCATTAAAAGTGGCTTATAAGTGAATGTTGGCTTCAATAAATCAACCAAAAATTCTATTATAACCTATTGTACATAATTTATATGTGTGTGTCTGTGTATATATATATATATATATATATATATGTATGCCTCGTTTCTGTACAGTCCCTCCCAAACCAAAACCGTGTACTATACCCTTAATATATTTCCTCAACAATTTCCATCATAACGCTTTGTATCCCCCAACCCAGATAACTTAAAGCTTATATTTTTGTTAATAAAAAGAGAAAAAGTTCAACATGGATCACGCTTTGTCATGCAGCAATGCCTCTTTGTTTGTGCTAAAAAAAGGTTTGATATTCTATTTTCTTAGAGTTGTGTTGAGTGTGAGATTTGTGTGATTTAAAAATTACCCCTCTGGAAACTGTAGCATTGTCTTAATGATCTTATTGTTAATGCATGCTAGTTGACCAACCACCACCCCGAGCCCCTGTCCACAGGCAAGAATATCTGAGTAGCATGTTTCGTCTATGTCTGCACTCAGGAAAAGCTTTTGTCCTCAACCTCAGGACCCTTCTACGTCATTTTTTATTCTCATCACTTCAGGACAAACCACCAGTTGCCCCTAAAGGCCTCGTTACTTGTTTAAGTATTTGATTTCTGTTGCCACATGTGGACGTTGCAATTACCTTTTTGCAGTTGTATGATTTATGGGGCTATGTTTTCAGCACTTTTCCCCCCTGCACCTCATATGCCTATGTGTATTAAAAAAAAGAAAGAAAAAAGTTGATCAATAAATTGACCTATCCAAAGCTGTGTGTCGTATTTGGTTATGTTGCTATGTGACCAATTTAAGGAATAAAACAAGACAACAGACTATTTGGGGGCAGAATTTTGTTCACGTTAGCTGAGCCAATTTTAAACATTTTGCTTGTGTTATTTTTGACCAAATTAAAATGTCTGTTCAGCTACACACATAATTTAGACCGAAAATGGAAGCTAAAAATGTGTTTATCCCATCTAACGTGGACCAAATTTAGTCTGAAAACAGTCGTTTTGGGGCTGAATTACAAACTAGATTAGCCCAAATTGTAATAACCAAAATGTATTTTTGGTTGAGAAGTGAAAAAACGTTTCAATATGTTGAAAATGTCCCTCCAGAGCATCACTTTGGATTACAATAGACTGAGTAAATATGATTGTTAATCTTCTAAATTTGGACTATGTTGCCTAAGCAACACACAACCCAATTTCAGACGTCTATTTTTGGGCAAAATGTGGTCTGTTTTAGACATGTTTACACCAAAAATGGATGACTAAATTTGCGTAGTGACAAGCCCTTCTATCGTGGGCTAAATTTAGTCCAAAAATAGTTGTTCACGTCTAAAACAGACCCGAAGTAGCCCAAGATTTAATGTGCAAAATATGTCTTTTTTTGGTTTGAAAGTGAAGGTGGACAAACTTCAAGACCTTGATAAGACGTCCTTCCAGGGGCAACATTTGAACCTGTTTGGATGGGCTTAACGCGACCTAATTTTAAACGTCTAGTACAAGGCTTAACTATATCTAAAACTGTTAAGATTTAACCCAAATCCAACAAATTGAAAAAAAGGTTTTCTTCTTTTCAAGCAAATAAAGACTTCTTTTGGACATTAGAGTTTGTGCTAAATCATCTGTTTACACCTAAAATTGGGTTGTGTCTAGCCCATCCAATGTGGAACAAAAAGTGTTATAATATACATATTTGATTATTCTATTGTGGTCCTAATTTAACAATGAGAAAGATATATTTTCAACACCTTAAACATGATTTTCCACTTTTCAACCAATAAAAAAGCATCTTTTGGACGTTAGATTTTGGGCCAAATCTGGCCCGTTTTAGACCTGATTCGTGCCAAAAAAGACTTCTAAAATTGGGTTGTGCTTTTCCCATTTTAAGTGGTCCAATTTTTGACCTCAAAAACTTGCATTGACAACGTCTTGAAAACAGATATCTTTCCACTTTTTAACCAAATATGTATGTTTTTTGGACGCCTTTTTGAAGACGTTTAAAAGACGACCTTTTCGAGGCCATATATGCGCCAAAATAGAATTAAACTTTATTTTTTTACTAAATGTGGACCACGTTGGATGGTCTAAAACAACCTAATTTCAGACGTTTATTCTAAGCTATAATGTCTAAAATAGACCACATTTAGCCCAAGGTCTAACATCCTAAACATGTCTTTTTTGGTTGAAAAGTGGAAATGCTTTTTTCTTCTTGAAGGGGAAAAGACGACTTTGAGGGGGGTAAATGTGTACCACTTTAAACGGGCTTAACAACAAAACTGCAGACATCATATTTTGGCTCATTCATTTCTAAAAAGACCAAACTCAGCCCAAAATCTGATGTGCAAAAGACGTCTTTTGGGGGTTGATAAGTGAAAGCGGATTAGCAGCAAATAAAGACCTTGAATCCCATACTTTTCTGAGAGAGCCCCATAAGTGAACACAAGTGGCATTCCTTCTCAGAATAAAATGATACAAACAAGACATGCTTTTATTGAATCATGTAACCAGATTGAGGAATACATCAAATGTCAAACACGATTACAGAAGAAGAGGAAAACGCAATTTGAATCACCCTGGCAACGGCTGCCTGTTGCTCAGCAACCAAGCCCCGCCTTCTCAGTGACGCTCCACCCGCATGCGCGCTAGGTGCCGGAACGAAAGCGACATCATGGCGGCGTCCGCACGGAGCGTGAAGTCAGCGTTGGGGATAGCGATGCCGCCGTCTTTGGTGGTAATACTAGGTGCAACCGGCACCGGGAAATCAAAATTGGCTATTGAAATAGGAAAACAACTTCGAGGAGAAATTATCAGCGCCGACTCCATGCAGGTAGGAAATGTGAGGAGGCGGCAGGTGACATCATTTGGAGTTACGTGCTGAGATACTTTTTAAAGTATTAAAATAAACGAAAATGCCTTAGTTTCTTTAACAAAACGCAACTTAATCAATTCAACTCAAATTTTTATTTGAAAATACAATAAAATTCCTGGTTTTTATCTCGAACGTGTCTACGTAATTGACGAGAAATTAATAGATCCGACAGTGCTGTTTTTAGTCACTCAGAACGCAAGATTGACGACTGCCATGCCCCTTTTTGTAACAAACACAATGCATACAAAAAAAATACAAGTGTAAGTGGTGTTTTGTAACTAAAGGAAAACTTGTAAATTATGTGGTTAAGGGATCCAAACAACCATATAATACTTAAGACCATTTTCTACTGTCTTTAGAGACACATTTTCATATTAAGGTAGAAATTATATGCCTATGCTAGCAGGAATAGCGATTAAAGAGTCACTCGCTGTTGTTTTTGTCGCTCTATTTGCATTCCTGTTCACGGCTCTTTGCCTGTACAAACTGTCGTATTTTCCCTTATAAAAAAACGAAATAATCTTACACCATATTTGTTTTTCGGAATGATGCATGATGGGAAATCCCCAGGCGGCAGACGCATGCGCACAGCATCAAACCGCTCGCTTCGTTTGCAACGAAAATAACGATATTGAGATAGAGGCTTCTGCGGCGAACTCCTTTGACTTGATTGATTTGCCGTTTCGTGATAGTCGGTGTATACCGGATGGTACCCATAATTGACCAATTTGCGTTTTTCTGTTCAGATTTTCTTGTACGTCGTACACGTCTTAAAATGCATGATAAACGTACTTTGTACGGTAAAAACGTACAGGTTGACAGGTATGTATTTGCGCCGCCTGTGACACAAGGATACCGTAGCTATTGTGGGCGTGGCTTAGCACTCTCTGTTGGACCTATTAATTGCTTCTGTGCTGCCAGTTGTCCAATTTGTATGTCTTTTTTTTGAAGGAAACATGTTTAAAACACTTTTTGGTAAAGTGGAGCTTTTTTATGTGTGTGACAGGCTACTTGAGGGATGGCGTAGTAAGTCAGAGTTTTTGCGGGACGTCCGGTGCATACCCTAAAGTAGACATTCGGCTATACTCACAGACTCAGTTTGATGTTATCACAGGTATGCACTACTTTTGTCGGATGTTCAAATGAAAAAGAAATGCGAAAGGGTTGTTTTATTGCGATTTTACCGTATATTTCTATGTACTTACAAGCATTTCAACCCATACCCCTCTACACCATATGTTTCTATCATTGGTAAACAATAAACTATTGAATATAAGTGTATTTTAAGCCGAGATTTAAACAGTTCCACTGAGGTTGCAGATCGAATCTCAGGGGGCAGACCATTCCACAGCATCGGGCCCCGAATGGAGAATGCTATGGAACCTGCGGATCTCTTTTTGTTTTTGGGATCACTAGCAGACCAGCATTTTCAGAGTGAAGGCTCCGGACTGGAACACAAAGGGAAATTAAATTTGAAGGATATGAGGGAGCAAGTCCATGCGTGATTTTGTATAATACCAAACAGAACCTTAAAATCAAATCTTAAGCCAACAGGGAGCCAATGAAGGTTAGCTAAAATCGGGGTAATGTGATCAAACTTTCTTGTCTTAGTTAAAAACCGCGCAGAAGCATTTTGTACCAGCTGCAGGCTTTTGATTCTAGACATCGGGAGATGGGAGAATAGTACATTACAGTTATCGACACAGGAGGTAAAAAAAACGCATGAATTATAATCCCTCCATCAGAATGGGACAGCATAGGTCCAATTTTTGAAACGTTGCAAAGATGGAAAATAGCTGTTGTACAAATATTCCTAACGTGTAACTGGAAGCACAGATTAGGGTCAAACGTGACACCTTAATTTTTGTACCTGGTCTCTCTGTTTGATATTACATTTGTGAAGGTTCAGAACAGTGTTTGAAAACAAGACATTGAGAAGGACCAAAAATTCACATTTCAGTTTTTTTCAGGGTTGAGGCGCAAGAATTTAGGTGATAAAAAAAGTAAGATTGTCACACAGTATTTGGAAAGTGGAGCTTTTGAAAAAATGTTTTTTTTTTTGACATTTTTGTATTTTTTTTCTTCAATATTTCTTGAGCAAAGCACATATACACTTCCTTTAAATAATTCCACTGCAATTTTGCGTTAACATTAGAACCAGTGTCCAAACAATCCAAATTCCAAGAAGATATAAATTAAAAAAATGCCAGGGGAATCAAGTAAGTTACATAAAAATACTAAAATGATTACAAACATTATTAGTTTTAATGGCCTTTTGGTTGTTGGAAAGCTGTATGGACAAAAAGTATCGTTTTACTTTACATCTAAAGGCGATGAAAGACATTTTTCTACCCGTGTGGGGCTTATTCATTTGTGTGACAGACTACTTGGTTAATGAGGGTAATTCCGGACGCCGGACTGTACCTGTATTCTATTGAGAACAAGATAAACTTTTCCATTTGAATTTGTGAACACACATCCAATACCTGTTTGCAACCAAATATTTACTTTTGCTTTCTTTCCTTAGAATGTACACCTCTGTGTCCTAATAATGCTGGATAATTGATTACTATACTTTGTTACTTTCCTAATTTAAATGTACTCTAATAATCCTAAAACTGAGGGAATCCGAACTGTTTTTAAAGCTACAGTGTCTTTGTCAGGAGAAAAAAGGGCATACAATTCCATAAATATTGTAATTACTCAAAGGCACAGTATGTATTATTTAGCACCACCTATTGGCAAAAAAACGTCTCTTATTAAATAAAACGGATAATCACTTCAATTATCAAAAATACATAAGCTAGTATATAAACATGATTTTTTTTAAATACTTATAGTTCGAGAAATTTTTATTTATAATTTATTTATTTCTCTCGTTCACTCTTATTTTCCTCTGTTTTTCTTGTTCTCTCTCTCTTTTTCTCTTTCTCTCTAATCCGAGTTTTTTTTCCGAGCATTTGGCCCCCCCCAGTTAAAATAGTTGGAGACCTCGGGGTAAAGTATGGTAAAAATGTGCCAGTTAAAAAGAAAATGTCCTAAAAAATCACGTTGGCCTATCACAGCTGAGCTATTTTCAGGACTGGTTCGCGGGCTATACGGGTGTTTTTAAGGGAACCCGGGCCCCTTGTTGGGGACCCCTGTTTTAGATTACCATTGGCAGTGGTAAGATTTTTTTTCCCAATACTTAATATGTATTATTTTATGCGGCCCAGTACACATTAATAATGCTTTTTTTTTCGTAGTCAGCGTACATAATTAACCCTCAATGTAAAAGTATGCCGTGTCCCCGTTTGAATGGAGTCCTTCAGGTTACCGTGGCAACCGGAGTGATGCATTCAAATGGGGGCCACGTCCCCTCAACGGTGAACATTTTTGACTTTTCTCGTCCTAATTTGCATCCCGAACCGGCAGCCCCTGATATTTTGTGTGCACTCTCATATTCATGTGTACCTTTATGAGAGTTGTAGAACCAAAAACGCATCCAAAGGGCTGCTGAATGTATGATTGTTTTAATTTAATATTCAATCGTACATTTTTAGACATAAATTCCTCCTTAGGTGGCCCGGGCACGGGCTTTTATTTGCTTGGCCGAAATGGCACTAAAGGTAAACAATCGAAAGGAGAATACCCTGTGTGTGTCAGTTATGTTTGTTTTCGAAGATAAGAAGCATCCCCAGCTAGCTCTTCTCCATTGCCCGTCTTCTCTGTTTAGTTTTTCAGGCTCCGTTACCGTGGCAACACACTCGGAAACACAACGGGTTTCAGGTCAGATGCACTCCGGCGACGATAATTGTTGTCGGCCTCATGCTGGCGGACTTATTTTTAACTAAGGATGCTCTACAACGAGTTTTTTTCTTCTCCTACCGATAACCGATAAAATCCTGCTTCTGGGGAGCGATAACAGTAAGTCATTATTATTGTTGTTGTTATTATTATTATTATTATTGACTAGTTCTCCGGTGTTTTGTACACATTATGAGAGGGTAGAGAAACGCAGCCAAGTTGTGCTACTACTTTTATAAAAAATATAAACAATTATGGTTGAGATCTTTGGTGCCTCGTGCCTATTATGTAGAGGTACAGAGAAGACAGTTACAGTGGGACCTCGCTACTTTGTGGTTCGACGCTCGCAAATTCAGTGCTTTTTTCTTTTTTGGAAGAGGCGTCGCTACTTTGCAGATTTTCACTTTTTGCGGGAATCCCCCTCAGCTGACGACTCTAGCATGGCGCGCCGGAGCCATCGAGGGCCGTGTAGCGCCATGTAGAGCCATCGAGGCCCGAGCGGGAGACGCCGGGCGCCGGTGTTGTGCCCAAATCCGACTCCCGTACAAAATCCTCCCCCCCTCGCATGAACGCGCATTCTGCTGCGCTTCCGACAGGCCGGCCTCCGCACGGAGCGCCCGACCCGCTCGGCTTGTCGCGGTGTCGTGCGTTTTTTTTACTACCACTTTCATAAAAAAATCTAAATATTTATTGTAGAAATATACACTGCCTCGCGTTCATCAGAAAGTAGTAGATAGGAGACATGACCAAGTTCTACTTTTATAGAAACATAAATTATTTTTGTTGAGTTCTCCTGTGGTTTACGCACATTACAAAAAGGTGGAGATGACACAATTAAGTCTTGCTCCTACTTTTAGAAAAAAACAATAGATACGGTCGAGCTCTCCTGTGCCTCGTGCACATAAGTAAGAGGTCCAGAGGAGATACGACCAAGTTGTTAGACAACTTCTATGCCTCATAAATATTTCGAAAAGGTAGAGATGAGACACGACCAAATTGTGCCACGACTTCCATACAAATCCAAGTAATTTTAAGATCTCTGATAACTTGCTTACATTAGAAAGAGGTAAAGAGGAAACACCGCCAAGTTGTGCATCTACTTTTATGGAAAGTCAAAATAATGGTGGCCAAAATCTCTGGTTTCTGGTGCAGATTACGAAGAGGTAGAGAGCTGACACGACCGAATTGTTCTACCACTCTTAGACAAAATCCAAATTATAGTTGAGATATCTGATGCCTCGCATAGATTAGGAAGAGGCAGAGGACATACAATGAAGTTGTGCTACCACTCCCATTCGAAATCTAATGATTATGGTCAATATTTTTAATGTCTCACACACATTTGGAAACAGTAGAAAAGGGACATAACCAAGTTGTGCTACTACTTATATAGAACATGAAAAGATGTTCTAAAAAGGATCATTAATGCTACAAATCATTTTAGCAAGTAGTGTTGATGCGTGGTACCACGTGACTAATGATCTGGGCTTGTTTTTCTTTATCAGAGTGTCAGAATCGGGCATTATCGGTTCAATAACTATTGTCTTGATAATTATCATGTATCCTTATTTTTAACCCTACAAGCAGGCTTCTTTTTTCACCGTGTCCTTCACATCGGGGGTCGCCCGCTATCGGGTTAACTAGGTTACGCTAATAACATATCATCCTAGAATATCCAGGGAGGACCGAAAAAAACCCAGCGTCCTAGTTAGCTGGGGCCCGCCCAGCCTCGTCGCCAACCTCGTGACAGCTTTCTCGAGAACGAAGACCGTGTCGGGGTCCTTGTTGTCTTTGGGATCGGAAACAGTCCCGGCTTGTTTGGGCAAAAAGCCGCATTGTGCTGAGCCGGCACATATTCGGCGCCGCGCTATGCAGACCCGTCGGCCCTTGGGCGGGAAGTGGCTATTGTCCCGGGTAGAATCGGTTCCCACAGTCCCCCAACGTCCCTATTGTGTTCCCATCACGCTTCACACTTCATTGAAGACATTATTCCCTCGTTAAATGAACATGCTATCCGTATCATTGCTACGTCGGACGCTACTATCAACAAAACAAGCACCCCATAGTCATTCCTAGAGGGGTTTATCAGAGCTTTCTGGTAAAATGTCTCTTCTGTGTTTAGGGGGAAGGTGAGGTGATGGGAAATCAGCTGGTCTGGAGGAAGTTAGCCAAAATTAGCCGGTCATTCATCAAAACGTACGCAGTCTTTAATGGAAGTGGGTTACTAGTGCGCCAAATCAACCGCAACCACTTTCTGAAAGAGGATGTTTGTTTTGTAACATTGGGTCTGTCTGTTATGTATTTAACTCAGAATACAAATATGTAAGTCATATGGCTCCATCTATAATCCTACAAAAGATTGGTGTCTTAATATTTGATTAATATGTAACAAGTATTTTGTCAAATAATCAATGAATGGAAATAAAATCCAGGACCTTATATCAAGGCACATGGCCAAGGGAGTTGTGTTCACCACAAGGGGATTCAATACTTATTTTGATTCTAAAATAATTACACAATGTTTTAATTTGTTTAATTAGAATGTCACACAATATTATTAAGTTTTCCCTTTTGGATTTACAGAGCAATAACATGGTGGCTAGAGAAGGGCAAGGGGGGAAAAGGCGCCAGAAGCTTTAATCATGGAATTTGGGAACTTTTTTTTGAATGACCATCCGTGAAACATGATTGACACTGAAAAATGAAGCAACTAACAAAAACAATAGCAACTTCTGGCAAGCCTGGAGCCAAGGGGCTAGCATGAGTAACTAGAAAAGGAAGCCGTGGAAAACAAAGTAAAGATGCCTGAATCACAGAATTATGTGACATTCGCATGCATGACCAGCTGTGGAAAGCGATTGACACTGAAGAAAAAAGATAGAGGTGCAAATGATAGAATTAGCCACTAGCGGCGAGCCATAGCCTGCAGCCGAATGGCTATCTTGAGTGGATAAAGAAGGAAACTGGAGAAAAACACTCAAAGATGCCTGAATCACTGAACTCGGCGATGTTTGCTTGCATCAGCATCATTGGAAATTCAAGTGAAACTGAAGGACTAAGCAGGAGCAAAGAACAATAACAAAAGCGGATAGCAGCAAGCCAAAGCCTGCAGCAAATGACTAACATGAGTGGCTAAAGAAGGAAATAGCATTGAAAAAAGACATTTGAATCATGGAATACTGTGACATTCGTTTGCATGAGCAGCTGGGGAAGGCGAGTGACACTAAGGCGCAAATAATCATTACAATAGCTACTAGTGCTGAACTCTAGCCCGCAGCCATGTGGCTAGCATGAGTGGCTAGAAAAGGAAACAGTGGGAAAAAAAGGCAAAGATGCCTGAATCATGTCTCTCGTGCATCACATGCAGGGCTCAGCTGTGAAAGAGACGTGGCCGTTAAATGCTAAAAACACAAGCTTCCTTTGCAAAAGTTATCTCACAACTCGTCTATTAATTATAATCCGTGTAGGAAAGCAATCCTTGTTGACGCTCTATTACCAATGGAATATTTGTAACATTGAATCAGCATTTAAAATTCAAAATGGCTATTTACGCTAGCATGATAAAATACATTGTAATAATAAGTTTCTGGCGAACCTTTTTGATATTACCGACATTTAAACATTGAAACAAAAGCCAATCAGGAAGCAAAAGGAACTCCCCATTTGGCTGTATGCAAATGGAGAAGCAACTGGTTTGATCCTCGCGTTCACACTCGCGCCGGCTGCTTATCGACGTCTGTAACACATCCCCCCAGTTCACACTGCTTTTATCCCCTCTTCTATCAGCCGTGACTGTGACCTGTCTGGGCTCGTGACGTCTTAAAATTCCCAAACCGCCTCCGCCGACGTGAGATTTCATAACGAATTATCGGAACCGGCACGGGAACAGAGAGGCAACACAGGACCGATTAACTCCCGATTTCCTAGCGCTGGTGCGCTTTTATTGAGTGGCGGAGGAAGCGTCGGGTGAAGGAGAAGTGAAGGAAGGATGGACGGATGAAGGAGGTGGAGGCGGGGCAACGGCATGAATGATTTATTAGTCTGGCATTACTGGGCCATTCCCCACAGAGAGTAAAGAGAGGAGATGGAAGGATTAAATTGTTGAAGGGTGCTCCTTTGAAGGAGACGATGGAGAGGGTGAGGGGGGATGAGAAGACCAGAATATCAAAATCCGACTTTTACGGTCATAAAGCTGTCGAAGATTTACATGTCATATATGTCATAAATCATCAGTTATCCTTCCAAGTAAGGATAAAACACTTTGTCGTTTATTTTTCTCAAATTTTTGGGTTGAAAATTATGAAATCAGAGTATCAAAATCTAATTTTTATAGCCATACATTTCTCATGAACTTGAATATCATAAATATGTCATACATCATTATTTGGCATTCCAAGTAAGGATAACACAGTCTCTGCTTTATTTTTCTCTGATATTTGTGTTGAAAACTAGTAGACCAGAACATCTACTTTTGATTTTTATAGTCTTACATCTGCCATGTACTTGTATGTTAAAAAAAACAATCATTAAGCATCAGTTGGCATTCGGTGTGAGGATAAAACTATTTCTGGTTTATTTTTCTCTGATTTTTGGGCAGAAGATTAAGAGACCAGAACATCAAGATCTGATATTAATAGTTATAAATTTGTCATGAACGCACATGTCATAAATATGTCACAAATCATCAACTGGCATAAGAAGTAAAATAAACCACAGGTTGGGTATCTTTTCTCAGATTGCAGACATAGACATCTGATTTTTAACATCATCAACCTGTCATAGACATACACTTAATACATCTGTCATAAACCTACATGTCATGCTTTTCCCCAGTTAGCATTTATAGTAAAATAAACAATACATTATTTTATCAGTTCACAGATGTTTGGGTTGCAGGTGACACTTTAACATCTGTCATAAATCTGTAGTAAAATCTCATCTCAAATCATCAGTTAGCATTACAAGTAAAAACACAGTTTGTGTAATCCTTTCTCTGATTTTTGAATTAAAAATGGAAAAGAGAACAGAACATAAATTACTGATTTATACTGCCTTAAATAAACAACTTTTTTCTTAACCTTTTTTCTGACATTTGCGTTGAAAATAAGACCAGAATATCAACATCTGATTTTTGTATGTCATAAATACGTCATAAATCATCAGTTGGCATCCTGTGTAAACAAAACCATGTACTGTTATATCTTTTCTCAGATTTTTGGTTCAAAAAGATGTGGAGAGTCGAACATCAACATCTGATTTCCACCGCCATAAATATGTCATAAATTTGTCTTTTTCAGCAAAATCAACCACATTTTTGAAACACTTTCATAGATATTTGGGTTGAAAAATAGAACAAAACATCACCATCTAACTTTTACTCTCTTAAATCTATCATAAACACGTCATACTGTATATCATCGTTTAGAATTCCGAGTAAACTCAACCACACATTTGATCTTTTCTCAGATTTTTGTGTTGAAAATGAGAAAAGCAGAACATTACTGTGAAAAACCTTCACGTCCTAAATATGTCATAAATATTTATTTTTCGTTAAAAAAATGACTGACCTTTTTGGTTCCAACACCGATTCGTTAGTCATTCGAGTACCGAGTTTTCAGTTATTTTAAGGGTCTCCAGTTCATCAGATTTATGATCTATATCCCAAAATATCATTTTGACTTTAAGGTTGTTAAGTTCATTGATAAAATCGATGAACCACCCAGCCAATAATTAATGAGTACTTAACACGCCGTCCTCGACGGAAACACGGGTAAACGAGAAGAAGGCAAAGATCTCCTCGCTTCTCGTTAAATATTTATTGCTCGTGAAGAAGTCAGTAAAGCGGTGAATACCTCTCGCAGTTGTTAATTAGCTCATTTTAACGAGGGCGCAAATGGGAATCCGTACCCATAAGTCCACTCTCCACAATTTGTAGTTTTTAATAAGCAGTAGTTTTTAATGAATCCTCGATTGCGCAATCTTTCAGAAGGGTCTGGTTCGCCCAAGCGCTTAGTCATAAGTGACATAAGGATTGCACAAATGGTCTGTTGTGTTTTTTTTTTTTTTGTGTACATTCGTCTGAAGAGGAAGAAGGCCCCGTTCAAAGACACGGAAGAAATAGTTTTGCCTGCAGATAAAACTCATTGAGAGCCATCGTAAAACGCAGAATCGGACCACCCTCCAAGACAGCTGTTATTCTTTTTATAACTAATTTTTAGAACCTTTTTCCAACGGTTTCCTCAGTTTGACTTAACCAGGGAGTCGTGATATGGCTTTAAAACAAAGAGTAATATTGATTTTATGAAGCGATTGTTGGGGCAAAAGACAACTTTTCAAGTAATCAGGTCATGTATTTTTTATTTTTGCAGCTTATAAAATTAATTATTAGAGGAAGTGTGAGGATTGTTAAGAGTCAATATTTAATGACTTAAGTCAATTTTTTCCCATGTTTTCAAATCCGGGTAGATTCTACAGAGTGAAATTAACTTCGTGGAGATGTAATTAATCTACTATCAACCATGTACTCGTCCAGTTCTTGGAGAAATAAATCAGTTTTGGAAGGAGTTCTATGTGATCGTGGACTTTTTACTGTCAAAGTTTTAGCTCAGAAGTCAAAACTAATAATAACTGCCTCATCTCGAGTGTAGGATTTAAATCTGCATTTGATCTTGACTCTCACCTTAGAAGCTGCTTTAAATCATGAGTTAAAGCTTTCAAGATGTGTTAACTCGTGCTACCTCAAAATGATAAAAAAGAACGTTTAACATATTTTTGACTAAAAAACTGTGGTGGGGAAAAAAGCAACCTTTTTTAGGGTTAGGAGTTAGGAGACTACTGCAATTCATGTTGAGAGCCAGCATTGCATGTGACTTATAATCAAAGTTAAAGCTTTAAAGCTTTAACTCTTATGTCAAAACGTTATAACTGCCCTATCTCAAGATTAAGATTTTAAATCCGCTTTCAATCTTGAGTCTAAGCTTTAAAGCTGTTATATATCATGAGTTAAAGCTTTCAAGCTGCTACTTGAGTTAACTCACAGTTGAAGTGCTAAAAATATTTCTACTAAAACAAAATACCGTATTTTCCGCACTATAAGGCGCACCGGGTTATAGGGCGCACCCCGAAAAAATAGTTTTTGGTCCTATATTTGACATACATAAGACGCACCGGATTATAAGGCGCTACGATGGGAACGTCGACAAAACAGTCAGATAGTTCAGTCAAACTTATTACCCCCTTAACATTCCCAAAGCTTGCAAAGACGCAAATACGTGTCGAGAACACGTGCGGATGCGGTGTCCGTACGATGTCACTCAAATGCATCGTTCCATCATTCGGAAGGTTAAAGTCTTGGGATTCAAAAAATGCCAACCATTCCTTAGTTTCTATTTTCTTTTTCGCTCGCAACTTTACTGTGCAAATGACAAATAACACTTGGAATTGAGTTTAATTTAAAAATAGACACTCCATTCTATCCATTATCTGCACCGCTTATCACAGAAACATCGAGTTCAGTCTGAAACAAGATACTGGGAAAATATATCGCCAGAGTAGCTCACCAAAGTCGTTGTGTTCAAAAATAATGTGCAGCCATGGTCCTCTTATATCCGTGAGTTTAGTAAATCCAGGAGAATAAAATATTTACAAATACAGAATAGTAAAAAAATGCTTTCTGTATGCCGTCAACCACGTGCTATACGCATTCATCTTTTTCGGCCAATTGCAGGCTTTGTTTTGCCGCTTCAGCCAATGCCAGCCTGTAAATGATAAAAAGAATCCGCCCCTTGACCTCCGAATAACTTTAGCCAATAGTGATCGATTCAACTGATGATTGACACATCTTTTTCGGCCAATTGCAGGCTTTGTTTCGCCGTTTAAGCCAATGGCAGCCTGTAAATGATAAAAAGGATCCGCCCCTAGACCTCCGAATAACTTTAGCCAATAGTGATCGATTCAAATGATGATTGACACATTGGTTAGCCAATGAAACGCCGGTAAATAAATCCCAGCATACACCGCGGACTACTTGGCGTTCGGGGGAAAATCTAGTCAGCGGCTGCAAGTTAGTTGGAAGACTTTGCGATTTAATATTGATCCATAAATAAGGCGCAGTGTATTATAAGGCGCATGGTCAGCTTTTGAAAAAAATTAAGACTTTTAGGTGCGCCTTATAGTGCGGAAAATACGGTAATGGGGAAAAAATATCAGGTTAATGAAAGCAACTGTTTTGTGTTAAAAAGGAAATGTATTTATTATACTAGACTAGTGTGTCGTTCATGGTAATTCAACAGTGCTAATTGTAGTTAAAGCTTTAACTCAGAAGTCAAAACTTTAAACCTGCTTTAATTTAAGTTTAAAATCAATATATAAAATAAAATCCTGAAGATCTAAAGACAATATAAATCACAAGTTAAAGCTTTCAAGAGTTTAAGTGCTAGAAAATAACATCTTTTGACGTTAACTACAAATATAGTGGGGAAAATATTTGCATGTGAATTAAACTCTTTTGGGTATTAAGAAAATAGATGGCATTTGTTAGTACAAAATTAGTATAATTCATGTTGATTCAACAGTTACTTTTTGAGGCCGATTGAAGTTACAGTTTAAAGGGGTAACTCAAATTTTTTTAAATCTGCATTTCATTTTGGGTCTGAGCTTGAAAGCTGTTTTAAATCATGAGTTGAATCCTTCAAGCTACCTTAACGCAAGTAACCTCAGAGCTGAAGTGTTAAAAACCAGAATTTTTAACACCAACTATTAATTTGAACTAAAATATATCGAAACAATTACAAAGTCAATGAAAGCAACTTTTTAAGTATTGAAAAATAGTTGGTATTTGTTAATACTACATGAGTAGCAATTCATTCTCCATTCGGGCCCCGGTGCTGTGGAATGCTCCTCCCCCTGAGATTCGATCTGCAACCTCAGAGGAAATGTTTAAATCTAAGCTCAAAACACACTTCTATTCTATAGCATATGAATAACCTATATTTTATGTTGACAATATCAGGGGATAGTGTCATAATAGTCTGTAAATAATAGTTTGCAATAGTCTTTGATCTGTGCAGCCCTTTGAGACTCTTTGTGATTAAGGGCTATACAAATCAACATGACGTGAAAATACGCTAGCAATTGAAGTTAAAGCTTTAAAGCCTTAACTCAAATTTTAGATTGAAATCAAGGTTCAGCCTTACAAATTTAAAGCTGCTACAAATCATGAATTCAAGCTGCATTAGCTCAGGTATACTCAGTTAAAATTCTAAAGAACTGATGTTTGAAGTTAAAGCTTTAAAGCATTAACTCAGAAGTTAAAACTTCATAACTGCCTTAATTCAATTTGTCAGATTTAAATCTTTTTTGGGTAAAAGATTAAGATTAAGTCCAAGCTTTAAAGATGCTTTAGACCATGAGTAAAAGCTTTCAAGTTGCGATAACTCACAGTTATACATTGAATTAACAATTCCCGCCTTTGATGCATTTCACCTCCGAGTTTTTAAACTTCAGACTTAGTCCGAAACAAATGAACGTTTTCAAAAGAACTTTTTAAGAATTAACTCGTCTGCTGGTTAAAAGTTAACTCGACGGGATTTGCGGCGGCGAGCATCACTCGGTGAGTGCGCAGAGCAACTCAACCCGATCAATTATTCACCGATTCACCGCACGACACTACTGTCAACCACAGGAGGAGTGGACTGATGCACGGATGAATGCGTGGACGGGTGAAGCTTTTTCTCCTTTTTACAAAAGAAGAAGAGAAATACAGGAAGGGGCAGAGAACAGCATGCGCCTCATCCATTTTCACACATTATCCATCAACACCTTCGCTCGCTAGTTTTTCTAGCACGGATTTATGTGTTTTTCTCTCAGCCAATTAAAAAAAAATGAAAAATTCAGCAATCTCCTTAGAATGAGACATTTGGACAGAAATGGGACCAGAATAAAGAGCCAGTGTGTTTTTTATAGTAACCCATAGTGGTGTTAAAATCACCCATTTGAATCGAACACTGCTGAATCAAATAGGCAAAAAACACATATATTATCTTGTAAATTGTGACATTGAATAATAATTTACCATTAGAGGTCGCTGTTGCTTAGAATGGGACTGAAAGCATTAGCAATGAAAGAAGACACACCAGCCCGGCGAATACTACTGGGCAAAATTTAAAAACCTACGAACATGTTTTCTTTTGTGAGCAAGGACAAATTTCAGCCAGCGACAAGACTTTACGTGTTAACCCCTGTCAGCGACAAGAAGAATTGGATACACCTGGAGCTGATGCAAAGGTTGCATTAGGTAAAAATACACAAAAGATGGTGAACATCAATAAAAAACAGGTAATATGCATAAATTAGTCCAGAAATTCCCATCTCTTCCAGCTGGTTGATGCAGATGTTGACCTGCTTCTGGTTCAGACGCTGGTCCGACAACATTGCAAGAGTAGTTATTAATAACAATAGCACTAAGCCATAAACTGCATCCAAGTGGCTGACATAAGTGGCTAGGGAAGGAAACGATGGAAAAAAGCCATAGCTGCCTAAATCCTGGAACTCGGTGACGTTCAGCTGTGTAAAGCGGGTAACACCTTAGGACGAAGCAAAGTTTATTTCTACAAAACAGCTAACTAGAACAATAGCAGAGAGCCACAGGCTGAAACCACGTGGCTAACATGAGCGGCTAGATAAGGAAACAGTGGAAACGGGTGTGATATTCTGAATCATGGAAATTTGCAATGTTCACATGCATGACCAGCTATGAAAGCAAATGACACTGACAGACAGAGCAAAGCAGATAACTCTAAAAATAGTAGTGTGCCTTCAGAGAAATGGCTCGGGAAGGAATCAGTGGAAAAATGTCATAGCTGCTTCAATCGCAATATTTGACAACATTCAGCTGTAGAATGCGGCTGACCCTAAAGGACAAAGCAAGCTTTATATACACAGAGCACCCAAGAATAGTGTCCATCCATGGCCTGAAGCCAATTGGCTAACATGAGTGGCTAGAGAAGGAAACAGTGAAAAAAATCATCAAATGCCTGAATAACAGGACTCTGTCATTATCCCATACCGGGCTCAGCTGTCAAAGGAGAGTGACACTGAAGGACAAAGCAAATGCAGCTAAAAACAAAAGGAGAGTGCAGCGAACCATAGCCTGCAGAGAAAAGGCTAGAGAAGGAAACCATGGAAAAACGGTGCAAGATGCCTTAATATTGGGACTCGTTGAGAATCACATGCAATGCACAGCTCTGTGTGGTAAATTAAGCCGTTAAGCCCTAAAATCACTTCTGAGACAAGCTAGCTTCGAAAAAAGTATTAGCAAAATAGCTGCCAAACTTTCAAGTTGTCATATAATTACTCATTTGTAAACCTGAAATCGTGTTTATGAAATACCAAATGTTTTTTTGCTCAACATGTGTGAATCAAGAGTGTTTCATTTAAATGAATGAAATTGTTTTACAACACCAGAGGCTTTAAAAAGACGCATCAAAGCGTTTCCACCGCAATCCTGATCGGCTACGGTCTGCACTTTTGTTTCCTTGCAATCTTAAATTACACTCCAGCGACAACCGAAACGAGACCCCGTCGTCTCGATCGGTTTTGTCCGTCCCGGCGGTGTAAAAACTCCACCGGGGTTCGTGTTTACGTTTCCTCCCGACGGAAACTCAACACGGCGGATTCAAGAGTCGAGTGTACTCTCGACTTCTTCTGCTTTCATCGCCGTTTTCCAGGAATTGGTGAAATGTGAAAAAAATCTGTTCAAATGAGTTCTCGTGGGAGTCCGAGTCCTAAAAAATGGAGACGGACTTTGTCACCCGGCTGTTACATACCTCCCCTACCGATCTCCTGACTGGGTGGTGCCGGGTGGACAGAGGTGGTGTGTTGTGTCGCATCACCTCGGGGAATATATATATATTATTTTTTTTTTTCACAAAATCAAGGGAAAATGCAACTCCACTACACTAGGGGAGTAATGGCACTCTCATTGGCAGAGTGTTAAGTTTACATTTTGCCTCCACGCAGTGCATAGTGTAGACCAGGAGTGTCAAACTCATTTTCACTTGGGGGGGCCTCACGATAGAACAAACATTCTCTCGGGGGCTGGACTAGTAGATTAGGGAGAAAAAAGGGGGAAACAATAAGAGAAAGAGATAAGAAAGAGAAAAGAATTGAATAGAATAGAATATACCTTTATTGTCATTGTTACAAAATGGGTTAACATATTGTGACAACGAAATTGGGCATGACACTCCAGTTCACACATTCACAGTGAGGTAAAAAAGCCAAGAAGATAAAGGAACAGAGAAGATAAGGTTATAAAACAAGGAGGATAAGGTTATAGTTATAATTTACACAAAATTTACCCAAGAAATGTCGGCATATAGGATGTTACATACAGTTTGGTATCGAAGGTTTGTGCAACATGCATTTGGTGCAAAAATAGTCATCATAGTGCAAAAAAATGGTCAACATATGCATTTGGTGCAAAAATAGTCATCATAGTGCAAAAAGATAGTCAACATTGTGCAAGGTGAGCAGTAAACATAGTGCAGTCAACATTGTGCAAGAAACATAGACATGAGTACCATTTACGTTCGTATGAGGTAGTGTTTTTGCAAGAGTTTTTCCGTTTTTTGTGCGGTGTGTGTTTAGGGTGGTAATGGCTCTGTGGAAGAAACTGTCTCCGAGTCTGTTTGTTTTTGTTTTGTGTGACCTGTAGTGCTTGCCGGAAGGCAGCAGATCGAAGAGGTGGTGGCCGGGGTGAGAAAAGTCCTTGATGATGTTTTCTGCTCTGCTGAGGTAGCGAGAGCAGGCAATGTCCTCCGGACTGGGCAGAGAGCAACAGACGATTTTCTGGGCTGTTTTGATGACCCTCTGGAGCGTTTTCCTGTCTGCTGCTGTGCACCCAGCATACCACACCGTAATGCAGTACGTCAGAATGCTCTCCACTGTGGCTTTGTAAATGGACACCTGCAGCTGCTGTTTTAGCTGTTTTTTCCTGAGCACTCTCAGGAAATGCAGTCACTGCTGGGCCTTCCCTACCACCGCTCTGGTGTTTGCAGACCAGGAGAGGTCGTCGGAGATGTGCACACCCAGAAATTTGAAGGAGTGGACTCTCTCTACACAGTCTCCTTATGATGAGTGGTGCTGGATTCCTGCCATTCCTTCTGAAGTCCACTATCAGTTCTTTTGTTTTTGTGGTGTTTAGTATGAGGTGGTTTTCCGAACACCACGTTGACAGTGACTCCACCTCATCCCTGCACGCCGCCTCGTCCCCTTCAGAGATGAGGCCGATCAAGGTGGTATCGTCGGCGAACTTAATGATTGTGTTAGTAGGGTGAAAAGCATTGATTTAAGGAAAAATAAATATGGTAATTACAACAGTTACGGTATGCATGTTAATACAAGGCATATGGCCAAAGGGCTTAGCAAGGACAGTTGTTTTTGTCAGGGTTCGTACGGGTGCTTGAAATCCTTGAAAATGCTTAAATTTTATGGTTGTATTTTCAAAGTTTGAATAGCGCTACAATTTTGTGTGAAGTGCTTGTAAATGCTTGAAATTTTATCCGTTTCTCTGCAGTCTGACGCGATGGACTACGCATCAAATGAGTGATTTGCAATTATGCTGTTGAAGCGTTAACTTCTAATCATTATCTTTGCTTTTCATACCACTTTTCTCTTCACTATGCCTACTTGCCATATGGGCCAATCTCTCTCAATCGCTGGATACAGGAAGCAATACTAGGAAGTAAAGGGTTACTTCAATGTGTGGGCAAATATCAAAGCTTCTTCTGACACTTAATGGAGATTTTTCATACGGAAGTCGGTCCCAAAGGCTTGATACTCACTGATGAGGTGAGGCAAACCCCTTATAATAGTTTATACAAATATAACAAAAAAACAAATAACCATGTTCTTTTGTTTTGGCACTCTGGGACAATGCTTCTGAAAATGTATACGTTATGGCATTGATTGAGTTAATCATGTTAATTTTGACTAAAAAAAACAGCACTATTTAAGTGCTTTGAGATATTAGCACTTGTAGCTAAACCCTGTTGCGCTCTAATAGCCATTTTAGGATCGGATACTAATTAAATCATTTCCAGGTGTATGAGGGTTTGGACATCATCACCAACAAGGTTAGCACCCAAGAGCAAGCCCAGTGCCGACATCACATGATAAGCTTCGTGGACCCGATGGTTAGCAACTACACAGTGGTGGACTTCAGGAACAAAGCTCTTTCTTTAATATCTTTTCCATGAGGCTGTCATTTTTCTTAAAGCCACATGCAAGCACAGTTATAAATACTACAATTTGATTTGATTTTTCATTCTGTCCTTTTCCATATATCCCACACTCCTTCACTTCGCCTACTCGGAGGCTGCCTACACACTCTCAATCGCTGGATACAGGAAGCAAATCTAGGAAGTCTGGCCTTTCTCAATGTGTGGACAAACATCTGATCAATGCCACTCCTTGCATCTAATGGGGATTTTTCATACTAAACTCATTCCCAGAGGTTTGATACTTACTGATGAGCTTCGGAAAACACATTTATCCAATATGGCACCAAATGAGTTAATCAAGTACTGTGGACGATATTTGAATCTATTTAGGTTGTTTTCATTACTCTTTTCCTTAACATTATCTGACATCGAGGGCATGCATCGTGAGAACAAACTGCCCATCGTTGTCGGGGGAACAAATTACTACATTGAGTCCTTGCTATGGAACGTGCTTTTAGACACTGGGGTGAGTACAATAAATTGATCAAAGATAAGCTTTATTTGCGGTTATTTTTTGTCACTTTTTCAAATCCAACACTATAAGTGAATTCATAGATAAATAAAGTTGTTAATTGTTATATATAATTGTCAAACAATTTTCAAAATTATTCCAAGCTTTTCCTTTTCTAGCTTATTTTTTATTTTATATGTTAAACGTTTTTATGATAAAATTTACAAAGAAAACCCTAAAAGGGGGAGATTTCACAAAAATGTGCAAAATTGTCTGGTAGGGCAATAGAATTTTTAGGGATTCTTTTTTAATGATGTGGTATTAGAGAAATAATTTTACAATTGGGTAAGAAATAGATAAGAAAATACCAAACATTACATATATTTATGAAAATTATCAAAATGGACAAAACATTCATCCCTCAAGTTACTCCTTTTATTAAATTATAGTGAAAAAAATCAATCAAAAGCAAACATTTCAAGAAAATAAAATGTGATAAATAACCTAATACAACAACAAACTAATTTAAAAGGTTATTTGTTTGTATTTTACGAAAAAATTATTTCAAAATAAAATACTACAAATGCTACCCACAATTAGAACATTTTAGGAAAATAACAAAATTAGAACAAATACCTTAAATAGTTTTGCCCGTTTCAAAGAAACTTTAAAATTAAATGAATTATCTCATTTTAAGGAATACTCTTTGAATGAAAAGAGAAAATAATTGTAAATGACAGTGTATTAGGAAAGTAAAAAAATATTACAAAACTCAATTCCAATGAAGTTGGGAAAGTGTGTTAATTGCAAATAAAAATTGATCCAAGTAAATTGCAAATTCTTTTCAACCCATATTTAAATGAATGCACAGCAAAGACAACATATTTATTGTCTTCACTCATAAACTTTATTGTTTTGGGAGAAAATCATCAACTCTGTAATTTGATGACAGCAACACGTGCCAAAATAGTTGGGACAGGTGTCAATAACTACTCAGAAAGTGGATGAATGGAAATCAACCAACTATTTGCAGGTGAACAGATGAATTAGCAACAGGTGAGAGTTGTTACTGGGTATAAAAAAGGGAGACCCGAACAAGCTAAGTCATTCACATGCAAGGATGGGGCGAGGTTCACCTCTTTGTGAACAACTGCGTGAGCAAATTGTTGAACAGTTTAAAAACAACATTCCTCAAAGTACAATTGCAAGGAATTTAGGGATATCATCATCTACAGTCCATAATATTGTGAAAAGGTTCAGGGAATCTGGAGAAATCACTGTGCGTAAACGGCATGGCCGTAAACCATTATTGAATGCCCGTGACCTCCGAGCCCTCAAGCGGTACTGCATTAAGAACCGACATCAATGTGTAAAGGACATCACCACATGGGCTCAGGAACACTTTGGAAAACCACTGTCAGTCAATACAGTTCGACGCTATATCCGTAAGTGTGGGTTAAAACTTTATGTTGCAAAGCGTAAGCCATTCATCAACAACATCCAGAAACGCCGCAGGGTTCTCTGGGCCCGAGCCCATCTAAAATGGACTGATACAAAGTGGAAAAGTGTTCTGTGGTCTGATGAGTCAGTTTTCCAAATTGTGTTTGGAAATTGTGGACGTCGTGTCCTCCGGTCCAAAGAAGAACAGAACCACCCAGACTGTTATGCACGCAAAGTGCAAAAGCCAGCATCTGTGATGGTATGGGGGTGCATGAGTGGCCAAGGAATGGGTAACCTGCACATCTGTGAAGGCACCATTAATGCAGAAAAGTACATTCAGGTTTTGGAACAAAGTATGTTGCCATCCAAACAGAATCTTTACCATGGGCGCCCTTGCTTCTTCCAGCAGGATAATGCCAAGCCACACACTGCACGTCTCACGACAGCGTGGCTTCGTAGTAAGAGGGTGCGGGTGCTTGACTGGCCTGCCTGCAGTCCTGACCTGTCTCCCATTGAAAATGTGTGGCGCATTATAAAGCGCAGAATAAGACAAAGGAGACCCCGGACTGTTGAACAGCTGAAGCTGTACATAAAGCAAGAATGGGAAAGGATTCCACTATCAACGATTCAACAACTAGTCTCCTCACTTCCTAAACGTTTATTGAGTGTTATTAAAAGGAAAGGTGATGTAACACAATGGTGAAGAAGCCCCTTTCCCAACTACTTTGGCACTTGTTGCAATTATAAAATTCTAAGTTTATCATTATTTGCTTATGGAAATAAAGTTTATGAGTTTGAACATGGATAATCTTGTCTTTGTGGTGTATTCATTTAAATATGGGTTAGAAAAGGTTTGCAAGTCATTCTATTCTAATTTTACTGACATTTTAAACTTTTTCCCAACTTCAATGGAATTGACTTTTGTAATATATTACAGTGGGACCTCGCTACTTCGCGGTTCTACGTTCGCGGGTTCAGAGCTTCGCGGGTCTAAAAAAATAATAATCAAATAAAATAGTTAAAGGAAAAAAGTTTTTTTTTTTTTCAAGCATTTTTGAAGTGGTGTCGCCACTTCGTGGTTCCACGTTCGCAGGTTCAGAGCTATGCAGGTCTAAAAAATAATAATAATAAAATTAAATTAAATAAAAAAAATAATGTTTTAAGTACTTTTGAAGGGGCGTCGCTACTTTGCGGATTTTCACTTTTCGCGGGTGGTTTTGGTCCCCATTAACCGCGATAACCGAGGGATTACTGTAATTAAAAATTTCAAGGCATGTTTATTTGTGACACTTTTAAAGAGGAGGAGTCTCAAAGGGCTGCACAGATTATTGCAAACCATAGACTATTATTACACCATCCCCTGATCTAAAACCTACATGAGGGCAGGGAAAAACTCAAAAACCTCAACATGAGGAAAATGAAGAAACCTTGAGAAGGGACCGCACATGAGGTAATCAAGAAGAAATTTAAACCGTGGTAAATTATCAGATAACTAGGCTCATTAAAAGGCAAATCATTTTACTAATCTTAGATTTTCTTATTTT
Organism: Urocampus carinirostris; assembly: GCF_059441175.1. Taxonomy (NCBI): domain Eukaryota; kingdom Metazoa; phylum Chordata; class Actinopteri; order Syngnathiformes; family Syngnathidae; genus Urocampus; species Urocampus carinirostris. The sequence goes on along the minus strand of NC_142350.1, from coordinate 6,681,005 downwards.
AGTATGGACAACTATTAAAGTAAACATTTTCTTTGTATTTGATCAATAGAAAACTCCAACTAGAGAAGTCTTTAACTTTAATTAATTGCAGTTAATTTACTCTGTTATTTGAAGGTGTTTTTCAAATAACTGATGGTATCAGTACTCGGTATCATCTCTTTGTGACTTCCCTTTGGTCGCATTGGTTCCAAATCCAACTCCTTATTTGTATTTAGCGGCAAGATTCCGGGGAAGATGAAGACACTGACAGGAAATTTGAGCTGGAAAAACTGGGAGGACCGGAATTACACCAGCGACTGACCAAAGTGGACCCCAAAATGGCTGCTATGCTGCACCCCAACGACAGACGCAAACTTGCAAGGTTAACAAAACTAGAGCTGTACCGGTAATACAGTAGACCCCGCCTTACGTCCTTTTCACTTTACCGTGTGGAATGCGATGTTTTTGACTCATTTTTACAGCATTTTTTCCATTATATGACATCAACAAATAATTTCACCTGCCCCAAAACGATTCAAATCAAATTGGTATGTAGACTTGTGTCTAAGATGTTTTCTACCATTGGTCGACATGATATAATAATAAAGTCTGCCAGTGGTTTCTGTCGCGACATCATGAAAATGCTGATATGCTATATGCTGAGCAACCTCCCACAATGCCTATCTCCTTATTCAGTTTGAAATGACTATGCATGTTGTCACTGTAATTCTGTACAATATTCTTTGTCCTGTATTTATTCGCAATGGGTTAAAGGCTTGCAGTGATTAAAGGGAGAATCAAAAACAAAACCATAGAAACCAAGCTTGCGGTGGCCGTAAACAATCAACAATTGTAACTACGGTATTATTAAAAATGAGTCGAAAAAAACGAGGAAATCTTCTAATTTTGTGACCATACTTGCAAGTTAATATTTAAGATCAATTATACCTTTAATAAGCTGTCTTCTTCCCTTTCTGCATCCACCCGGCTACTCCACTCTACCAGCTCAAGGCACGCCACACAAAAAGTAAATAATGTATTTTTTGCTCTACATTTATATTTATTCATAGTCTAAACACATAAATTATACGTAAGGAGTACTTACTTTTATTATTTTGTTAATTTTTTTATCTGTGGTTCTGCCGGTTCCTAAGGCATTAGCTACTTAGCATAGTGACAAATAGCCATCTTAGAAATAAGAAAAAAAATTGCTAAAGCCGTCAATGACGCTAAATTCTCAATCTAAAAATAAAAGCTGGATAAAAGAGTCCCTATTTTGGGATTTGGATTCAAAAAGGCCCCATGGTTACTATTTGTGAAGTATAATAACAAGTCTATTTAACAGTCTTAGTGCTTAGCGCTCTCACACTACATTTGACGAGTTGCAGTTTGTAGGTTAGGTTGTCCTGCTCTTCGGCGACAGGAATCATTTTTTCTGTCTATCCACAGATTGCAGGCCAGCAGGAGAATCGCTAGTGAAAAATATTTTTGTTAGCGTAGGCAACACACTTTTCTTTTCTTTTCAGTCTGAAGCTAAACCTCGAGGACGTGTGTTCCACTTCGTAAACAAACACAGATGAAGTAAGCTTTTCTGTGTCAATCAAATAGTTAATTGTGATTAATTTGGTCTGTCTTATTGTTATTTGTACTTCAAACGTAAAAGTGTACTGGCCTCAAACCAAGTCACTAATGTTAGCAGCCACGTCAGCCCCGTTAGCGCCATGAGCTTCCATTGCTTCATTATTAATGTAATTAATAACTCGATTCACCGGATTTATAACTGGATTAATTGCGAAAATCGAGGGAATACTGTATATTGCGATTACTTCGGGGATGAATAAAGTATCTATCTATCTATCTATCTATCTATCTATCTACTTTGGTTTGTCTCATAGATAACCTGTTGTTGTAACATGTAAAAAGGCTATGACCTCTTAGCAAGTTGCTAATGCTATCAGCTATGTCAGTGACACTAGCCACATTAGTGTTAATGCCATGAGCTACCACGCAACATTAACTGCGCAATTTACAATACAATGAACGGTATTAATGAACTGATTAAATGCTAAAATACTCTAGAATGTGATCAATTTGGTTTGTCCCATAATTAAATTACAGTTGATGACCTCAAATCATCTTGTCGCTAATACTAGCAGCCCCGTTAGTGCTAGCCACATTAGTGTCAGCGCCAAGAGCTTACTCTACTTCATTAATTATGCTATTAATTACTCTATTAACTCTCCTCTTAGGCTCCACAAGGTACAAAGTTCTGGACCTTGGTGAATGTGTTAGCGTAGCACACACACTTATCCAATCTAATTGGTGCAAAGGTAAACATTAAAGACGTGTGTAAAATTCGTAAAACAGCACGTACGATAAAATATTTTCTGTGTTTTCTAAAGTGCTGTGATATAAATTAATTAAATGCAATTAATTGGGTTTATCTTAGAGTTAACTTCGAGTTAATAACATATGTAAAAATGTAACAAACATGCTAAATTTTGCTAGTTGATAATGCAATTTTCCCCATTGGTGACGTAAGCTTGAGCGCCATGAACTTTCTCCCCTTTATTAATCATGCCAAAATTAACTCGATTAACTCTATGCTTTGGCTCCACAGAAGCCTGCAGGTCCACCAAGAAACAGGCATTCCTCACAGTTCCTGGTTGGAGGAGCAGCGAGGCCAGCACGGCGGGGACGGCCTCGGCGGCCCCTTAAGATACCCGGACCCTTGCATCTTTTGGCTCCACGCCAACATGGACGGTAGGAAGCTGAAAACTCACGGACCCCACTCCTTTGCTTTGTTATCCTCATTATTTTTTGTTCTCAGGTCTGGACAAGCGACTGGACGCCCGCGTTGATGAGATGTTGTCGGCCGGGTTGATAGAGGAGCTCCGTGACTTTCATGTTCAGTTTAATCAGAAAAAGGTGGAAAATGAAAGGTAAAGTCCAAAAATGATGACAAATGGTACCACTTGTCACAAAAACTAGAAAACAAACTGACATTCATTTCATGCATTTAGGGAAAATCTAATTCCAATTTGATGTAGTACCCTACTAAATCAGGCACCTAAAAGCTTTTCTAAGTTCGTTAGTGGTCTCAGTCCAGCGCATCAAGTTCAAGATCACATTCCCGTAACCCCCCCTCCTGGAAATTAACGATGCGGAACGACTGAAGGATCTCTTTTTCTCCTTGAAAACGGCACCACGGCGAACTCGGCCAAGCCTTCCTGCCGTTATCTATTTCCTCCTTCTCCGTCTTGACAGGTCACAATGTGGACTGTGGTTTTCGGGTGGAGCTTTTACTGTTGGAATTGTCTGACTATGAAGACTTTTCAGACATCGGAAATAACCGCAAACAAAGAGCTACTAGCAACTGACAAAAGTGCACAGAAATATGGCATCAAGGATAATGGATCACAGCTAAACAAAGGCAAGTCACTTTGAGCAAAAATAACAGCAAAAAAAGAGCCACAGGTTTGACAAATGTGCGCTAAACCAGTATACGCCCGCAGAAATACACCATCGGGGATAATGGATTGCGGCTGCGCGATTGCAGTTCACAGAAAAAACAAAAAAGCTACCAGGCCCGACAATTATGTGTTCTGCCAGCCATCGCTCGCAGCATTATGTGCTTGGAGATAACGGTTACACTCAAAATGTTACCTGAAATCTACACTCTTTTAGACCCCAGCTTTCACTGGTACCCTATCAGCAATATGATGAGCCAAGCACTATACACCCCTACCCCCTTCTCTCCCCAGTCTGCAACTCCTTTACCCTCAATGACTCCACTCTTCCCCCACCCTTCGACTGGCTTCTACTGCTAGACATCAAGGTCAAACCTCTCTCTCCTGTCCTCCGTCGAATCGACATTTCCCGCGCTCCGGCGCTATTCTCGGATTTTGTTCTTGGCCCCACCCGTTTTTTGCCACCTATTTCTTAAGTGTCACAGGGGTGGTCAAACAACTGCATTTTTGGCTTCTCTCCTCTGTGTAAGAATGAGAAGCCGCTTCTATTTTCTTGCGGGCGGGGTCGCTTATAACCGTAGACGTCGAAGGTACAAGGCGAGCGATCGCAATTCTTTTCAAAATTGGCCGCAAATTGTTCGGCGACTCATCCGTTGAGGACAAGCAGCCGTCTCTGACTTTTAATGTCAACGTGTCCTCCGAAGGACCTTGCTTCTTTTTAAATTGATATTCTTCGCTTAGAGAGGGTGGGTCAAAAAAAAGGGAAGGTGAAATTATGGCTGTATAGAGAAAGGTCGTGATGGTAACTTTATGACTTGCTGATTTTCAATCTTCGTTTCTAAACCAGTTGACTCGTTGATGTGACGGTCATCTGAAGAGTTGTAAAAAAAATAGATCATTTAGATTCAATTTTAATTTCTACGGAAGCTGTAAAACATTAAAAAAGTCTACGTTTTTTTAGATTCTTTTGTATAAGAGTTTTGTTTTTTTAACTTTTCTTTTAATGGTATGTTTTATAGAGTTTATTGTGGAAAGGTTTTGAAATATTTCTACTTTACAACTCTTTTTGCCGAAATTGTTGATATTTTTCTAGTTTTTCCAAAAATAGATTTTGTTTTGGGAATTCTTTTTCTCTGTTTTTTTTTTTATATGATTGTTTTTTGAAGTTTTTGTGAATATAGCTTTCCTGCTTTATATATATAATTTCTTTCTTTGTATAATATTCATTTTGTTTTAAAATATTTTTGTTTATCAAATATTATTCTGAGTTTTTCAATTTTTTAAAATATCCTTTCCTCTTTATTTAAATCTGTTTTTTTGGGGGGGAGGGGTGGTTCTTTGTTTCCCCGGACATCTTTTTCCCAAAATATTTATTTAAAGGGGTTTTTTTGACAGGAAAAAAAAGAAAAAATAAATAGAAAAAGAAAGAATAAGGAAAAAAAAGAGAAATATTTGAAGAAAAGAAAAAGAGAGAGAGAAAAAAGGTAACAAAGAAGGGTAAGGGGTAAAAGCGGAAGAAGGAAAAGAGAAAGTATGTATAAGTTGTTTTGTTTTAAAATAGGAAAAAGACAATCAAAAATAAAATGAGCATGATATGTTTTTCAACATCATGAAAAATACAGTAAATAACAGGCTAGGTAATCAATTTAGTCCTGCTTGAATAAAAAAAAAATCTGCTTCATAACCTATTGACACCATGAACTTGCATTATAAAGACCAACGGATGTTCCCACTCTCTAATACTTATTTTCTGCTCACTGATTTCCTCAGTCCCTAATTTCAAGCACCGTCTCCTTCTCCTCAGTCAGAACTACCAGCACGGGATTTTCCAGTCCATCGGTTTCAAAGAGTTCCATGACTACCTGACGGCTCCTGAAAACATCTCCCAGCAGGAAAAGGAGGCTCTTCGTAGCAGAGGTTGCTTCCAGAATCCTTTTCCGTCTTTTTTTCTTGCATCACAGCCTCCCTTTCCTTCTCACTTTAGGCGTGGACGCTTTGAAGATTGCTACCAGGCGCTATGCTCGCAAACAAAACAAATGGGTCCGGAACCGCTTCCTCCGACGTGAGTTCTCACCTTCTCTTCTGCGAGAACTCGTGTTTTTTCATAGTTGTGCGATCTGATCGATTATGGTGCCGTTAACCTTTGCTCTGTGGGGCTGCTTTAAAGTGACAGTGTGTAATAATCCACCACGATTGGTCACTGTAGCTTAGAATCGAGCTGAAGCGCGTGCATTTGAAAATACGGACTATGGAAGTCCAAACGATACCACTTTGCCAAATTCTGAAGCCTACTTCCATAGTTTTTGCTCGTGTGAATCCCTGTGACAATATAAGACCTAGCTAGCCGGCGAGGAAGGGATTGGGAGCCCAATGAGAATTTGTCAAGTACCCTGAATGCTGCCAAGTGGCTATCATGAGTGGCTAGAGAGGGTAACAGTGGAATATGCCTTAATCACGGTACTCTGCGATGTTCAGCTGTGAAAAATGAATTACACTAAAGGAGGTAGCAGGATCAGCTCATAATAGCAGCTAATGGTGAGCCGTAGCCTGCAGCCAAGTGGCTGACATGAGTGGCTCTAGAAGAAAACAGTGGATAAAAAGTGGAAGATGCTTGAATCAGGGGACTTTGCGATGTCAGCAGTGGAGGATGAATGACACTGATGGATGAAGCAAAAGCCGTTAACTATAGCGGCTAGCGGAAACCCATGGCCTGCAGCCAATTGGCTAACATGAGGAGCTAGAGAAGGAAACAATGGGAAATAGTCAAAGATGCCTGTATCGCGGGACTCTGCAACGACTAGGTGTGTAAGGCAAGTGACACTTAAGGATGAAGCAGCAGCAGCTACCAATTACAATAGCGGCTAGTGACGAGCCATAGCCTGCACCCAAATGGCTAACATGAGTAGCTAGAGAAGGAAACGGTGGAAAAAAATAAAACAAGCCTTACTTACAGGACTCAAGAATATTCCCTTGCGTGACCCGCTGTAAAAGGGGAGGGACGTCCAAGGATGAAGCAAGATCAGTTAGAATTAATAAGAACAGCTAGCGGTGAGCCACAGGCTAAAGCCAAGTGGTTAACATAAATATCTAGAGAAGGAAACGGTGGAAAATACTTGATGATGCCTTGATTACTGGACTCGTTGAGCTGTGGAAGACTAATGACATGGTAGTACAAAGCAGGAGCCATAGCTGGCAACTAAGTGGTTAACATGAGAGGATAGAGAAGGAAACGGTCTGAAAAAAAACATCAAAGATACCTGAATCATGGGACTGAGAGACCTTAGCTGTTGGGAGGCCAGATACACTGTAGGACGAGCCATAGCTTGTAGCCAAGTGCCTAACTTGTGGGGTTAGAAACAAAAACAATGGAATAAGACATGCCTGGGTGATAAGACTCTGTAACCATTGCATGCAGGACTCCGCTGTGGATGGTAAATGGTAGTTAAATGTTAAAAGCACCACAGGGGGGGGGCTACTTTCAAGCTGTAAATATTTACACACTGTCACTTTAAAAAAAAAAACAAATACAACCCTTAAGAGTCTAGAAAATTGGTTTTTATAATGAATCAATGTTTTTTTTCACCCAGTTTAGGTTATTTAGTGTTTTTTTTGGTCTTATGTAATTTTTAGTCCATTAAAAAGGGGCAAAATCAGCTCATTTTTGCTACTTGGTCGTTAAGAAAAAAAGGGAACTTAGGGATCTGCCAATTTTGGAAACATTCCGTTACTCACAGGTCGAACTCCACTGCATGGTTACCTGCCACAGTCCGTGACACCAAAGACTGGATAAAGGAACACACCTCGGCCAAAATAAACTGTCCGCTTGGCACGGGCTCTCCTTTCCCATCTTGATCCACTCGCTGTGTTTTCCGAGCCGGCTTATATAAAGGATGCGTTTCTGCGGGTTTGAGGTGGGAACCCTAAAGTAACCCAGCCGCCTAATCCCGTTAGAGCAAGGGTGGGAAAACTACGGACCGTGGGCCACATGCCCAAAGCTTTTTTTATCCGGCCTGCCAAACAAAAATGGTCAAAATATCTCACCTCATTAGCTGCACCGCTTATCCTCGGTAGGGTCGCGGGGGTGCAGTAGCCCATCCCAGCAATCATCGGGCAGTGGGCAGGAGACACCCTGAACTGGTTGCCAGCCAATCGCAGGGCACACAGGGACAGACAACTCGCTCATTCACACCTAGGGACAATTTGGACCAACCAATCCACCTGAAATGCATGTCTTTGGAATGTGGGAGGAAACCGGAGTGCCCGGAGGAAACCCACGCAAGCACGGGGAGAACATACAAACTCCGCACAGTAAGTCCGGTAGCTGGATTTGAACCCACACAGGAGGTTCCCAAGACCTTTAGAACTGAGCCGCACACACGCTAACCACTGCGCCGCCGTGCTGCCCTGGTCAAAATATAATGACAATATAGATAATAGTTAATAAAGTACTACAATTAAAAAAGAAATGTCCCCAACTCTGTCCCCATCGTCCTTCTGTGTGTCTACCATAAAATACTACTAAAAAACAGTGCGAAAATACCAAAGAATTGCTTCAAAACTTAACATTAAATGTAGTGCTTAAAAACAGGGACATATTTTATTTTGCTTTCATTATGTAAAGAAAAAAAAAACTAAAAATACTACAAAAATTCAATACAATAAAACTATAATACAAAAATATTACTACAGAAATACTACAAAAATATTACAACATCAATATAAATTATTACTACAAAATTACTATGTAATTACAACTAAATACATAATAAATTGAACAAACTACAACTATAGTAATACTGCAAAAATGCAACTACAGTAATAAAAAATACTATGCGTTCACAACAAAATTTCTACAATGGAAATACGACAAAATATTCCAAAAATAATACTGTGGATATTCTACAAAATACTACTGCAAAAATACTACAAAAAAAGAAAACTACAGTAATACTAATAATCAACTACAGAAATACTACAACAATATGACTGCAGAAATACTACCAAAATACAAAAAAGAAAACTACAGTAATACTACAAAACTAAATATCAAATTTAGTGCTCAAAGCAAAATGATATATTACCTTCCCTGATATATCATTTTGCTTTAGTTGTGAGGGTTTCAAAACCATTTTAATGTGGAACAAATTTATTTGATAAGAAAACTAAAGAAATATGACATGTCGATTTATGAATTAGTATACATGCTAATATAACAATGAGAAAATGGATAGGTGTCCAGGATCGTCCACATGGCTGAAATTTCTTAACCCAACGTGGCCCCCGACTCCAAATAGTTGCCCACCTCAGCGTTAAAACGTGAAGCCACGCCTTCAAGCGCCGTTCTAGCGCCCGCACACGCCATCTGGCCTCCGACGCACGCCTGTCACATACGTGCGTAATCCGGCGGGAGATCTGCAAATAAGATCCACTTTCTTAGTTGAGATGGAAGTCGGAATTTTAACGTTATCAAGGCAGGAGTGGCTTTTCAACCTGGAGCCAAAGATTAAGTGTATTTGGACACTTTTTTTTTCCAGTTTTTGAGAGATCCCCGTATTTGATCGTGATCATTTCTCATATCGTCATTGCTTCCTTTTTTGGTCTTGTCAGTCAATTTTTTCACAGCTTTGATTATTATTATGTTTTGTAACATCAAACAACAATGATAAAGTACTTGAGAACACTGATGGCACTTGATGTTACTAATTGTACATTTATATATAATTTAAATAGTAAATATAACAAACATTTTTTTGCATTATGGCCCTTTATTTATTTTATATTTTTTTGGGAGGGGGTGTGATTAAATTGGAAAAGCTCTTTTTTATTCATTTATTTATTTGCTATTATTTCATTTATCGCCCGCCCTGAGACTGGGAGGTCGCTGGTTCAAGCCTCGGCCGGGTCATACCTAAGACTTACAACATTGGTACTCATTGCCTCCCTGCTTGGCGCTCGGCATTAAGGGTTGGAATTGGGGGGTTTGGTCACCTAATGACTCCAGACACTTCAGTTGGGTTGAGCGAGGGGGCTGGGAATCTTCTCCTCTGTATCAATCGCCCAGAAAGAGTCAGAAATGTGAATGTGTTCTTGACTCTAGCCACCTCCCACTAGGGAACTATGGCTCCGGTATGTAATATAATATAATATATATATACATAATTATTTCATGTATTTATATTAATCCAATTTTCGGGAGTTGTTTGATTAGGAAAAGCTCTCTTTATTTATGAATTCATTATGTTCATTTTATCACAATTATTATGTATTTTAATTTATATATAATTTTAAAAACCGTTTGCAAGTTTTTTTCATTTAAAACAACTAAAAGAAACTTAAAGTTATTTTATTTTTTTCTTCGTCAAACAATCCTACATTTGGGATTTATGTAAAAAAAATGTTGTTTTTGTTTTAAAAAGCAAGCAGTTCTTTTTTGGTTAAATGTAAATGATTTTGCTTCTATCCATTCTTTTTCTCTTCCCTATGGGGAAATTCCCGTTATTCTGTGCCGTTTGAGTCCCAGTGACATGAAATGGTATATTTTGTGTCAAAATGGCCTTATGCCTATGTTTAAAATATTTTCTTGAATGCTTAACTGCCTTCTACCACAGGACACACAAATATGTATGCAGGATAAAATATTTTCAAATAAATGACTGATTGTACAGTGTTCATTTTACCTCTGAAACGTGATGGGTCCCGGGGACTCGCATGCTCAAAAATCTATGGGTCCCAACAGAGATCTATGGGTCCCCAAAATTTAGTGTGCTCCATGCCCTTACAAATTGTCGTATTTTCCCTTACAAAATACAAAAAAGATCTTTTTTTTTTTCTTCAAACATGTTTATTTATGTAGTTTAACATGTTATATTGTACATGTTTTTCCTTATATCATATATATTGTTAATGAACATTTTGTTGTGAAACACTGAGTTGCTCGACATCAATGAGGTTTATTATTAAAAAAGTTCAAAAATGAAGTCGCTTGGACGTTCACTGTAGAAGAAAAAATACATGAAAATATAATTAAGTAGAATAATACATTTTCTTATTCAAATGATTAATTTATTTTCTGCATTAAATTATTGCTGGTAATATACTGATTAAAAGGGATCACCACAAACCTGTCTTTTTTCATTTTCTCCTTTTATACTTCCTTTTTTTATTAACTTCTTTAAACAACATAATCATTCGTAATATAATGCATCAAAGCAAGTGAGCCGTTTGAGAGCCGGCTCTCTTTAATGAGTTCACCTGAAAAAGACGCTTCTCTAAAAAGAGACGGACTTTTACTGCACAACCCGAACTCGAGATCGGCGTACAGACGAAAACTCGAAACGCGAGACCAAAACAACAATGGCGGATCTGCCTGACGAAAATTTTAGAGTGCGGTAAATCTTTGTTAAAAAATGATAATGACAATTTCGTGTCAAAAAAGTTGATTTGACACAATGTGTCCCCAGCAAAAATTATGGGTCTAGGACGCAGGGACCCGGGCAAACGAGAACACTGATTGTAGTACATGTACTCTAAAGTGCTAGGTCCCCAGTCATGTTTGATTAACTTATGTTGCAAACAGAAGTGAGAAAAAACTAACAAATTGATGCTTTTTCATTGCTTTAATCATAATATTCCCCACCTAATGTCAATTTCGGTTATTAGTGCATTTTCCATGTTCAAAATCTCCAGTGTGAACTGTCACTCTACCCCATTAATCTGATATGGTTCTATAGTCACAAGACTCTGATGTCACAATATTTTGGGTGGGTAAACATTGGCGGAGAAGTGTATGTCCTAGTCTTTAATCAACATTTGTTCAATGTTTTCTTATTGTTTACTGATTAGGTCAAGCATATGTATGAATGGATGAATGAAAACTTTATTTCGAACATTAAAATAAAAACAGGACAAAAACAATGAGTCGACAACAAAATAATGTAACATAACATGTTCGAAACGGGTAGTCCGAAGTAGATGCTTATTTTCCCTACCCCTTCACCTTCCCTATTAAATACACCAATGATAACAACAACAATAGTAATAATATTAATAATAACAGATATGACCTAATAATAGCAACAATAACAACAAAGATAACCGTAGTTCTACACGCACTATTCCCAATCTCTTGTATCACTCATTCCCCATTTTCTTCATCTCTGTATTCCGCCAGTAATGCTTTTTTGTGTTTAAATTTGAACAAGTGAATAGTTGGACATTGTTTGATCTCGTCTTGTAAATTGTTCTAAAGTTTAACTCCACACACAGACACACACATACTTTTCCTGGTTGTTCTCACCTTTGGGATTATGAATTTACTACAGCCCATCAAGTTATAATTTCCCTCTTTCCGAATTAATAATTTTTGGATGTTTTCTGGCACCATGTTTTTGTTGACCTTAAATAACAGTTGTGAAGAGAAAAATTTTATTAAATCATCCAATTTTAATAATTTGGACTGCATGAATAAAATACTAGTATGATCCCGATATCCTACCCTGTGTATGGTTCTAATTGCACGTTTTTGGAGGATAAAAAGGGGCTGTAGTGAACTTTTGTAATTATTTCCCCAGACTTCTGCACAATATGTTAAGTATGGCAGAACTCGAGAACACTATAATAAATACAATGCATTATAGTTTAATATGAATTTGGCTTTATTATTGAAATGCTTTTAGATACCTTAGTTTGTATGTAGTAGGAACCAATATTATTTTATTTTATATTATGGTTAATAAACATGTTAAAAATATTTCACAGTAAGCATTGTATACTAGCTTTTTTTCATCACACGAGTAATAAGGGCTAACTCAAGCATAAAATGGTCCCGCTATTACTGTCCCCCCCTGTTACTGCCATGCACTGTAACACATTTGGGCTATGTGCTGTGCGAAATAACTGATAAAATGTAACAATTTTTGAGTGAAGGTTACCATGCAGTGAAATCACACCGAAAAGTAGGAATGACCTAATAGTAAATTCCGTTTTACTAGCTTCGTCATCAGTTTAACTGCTGTACAGTACAATAAAGAAGATAAGGGGAAGAAGAAGACGAGGAAAGGGGAAGGCCGCTGTGAATGGAGTCAAGCATGTGTTTCTGCAGCGTGGATGAGGGCCAGTTGGGCACAGCTGGCTGTCGGGGCTTGTTTTTTTTCTTCTTTTTTTTTCTTTTTTTTTTTTTGCGACTTGACAAACGACTGCTGGTGGTCTCGGTGGCAACAGGTGGAGGGAAATTTCAACAGCTGCTGCACGCCATCCACTCGCTAATGTTCAGTTTCATTTTAAAGACTGCGTTTGAAAGAGTCAGTTGTTCGATCTAGTAGTTTTTATCCTCCTGTTCATTTTTTGTATACTTGAAGCTTCAGTTAACAGTTGTTATGTTCTGCTGCCTCTTTTACAAAAGAACATGAAGACACAAATCTAGCATGACCAAAAAATATAACATACTAGGGATGCTCCATGATGAGTCACTTAACCCCACGATTTTTAGCACTTATGTTATTTTTATATTCTATAAGAGTCAAAGCCAAAACTTTGAGTGTAGTCTCTCTACTTCTTTGTAAAATGCGCGAGTAAACCAGACAGCTTTGCCGTAATTACTAGCCATTATCCCCGATCGTAGAATGCTGCGATCAGGGAGTGTCGAAAGGCACTTTTGTCCAGGCCGGCTGCTATCTGGGTTTCATTTCCGTCAATAACGAACTGCATTCGTGCGGTCGTGATCCGTTATCCGCTTTCCCATATTGCTGCGAGTGAAAACCAGCAGAAGGTACTTTTGTCTGGAGGCATGCTGTTTTGGCCTGCCTAAAATGAAATGCACAGTTGTGGTTGCTATCAGTTATCCCCGGTATACTATTCCTGAGAGCAGGGGCCGGCAATGTGCATTTTGGCCCGCTGAAGCGTGCCATTCTACACCTAAAAATGAACCGGACATTTTTGGCCGCAATCCCTTATCCCCACTCGACTATTGCTGAGAGTGGGGCCCAAGGGAGCAAATTTGTCTCATGCCTGGCAGCTCTTTTGTTTTGTTCTCTCTGGCATGAACAGCTATTGTGAAAC